>NC_137521.1:5692500-5740000 GCF_041902795.1 Electrophorus electricus | reverse complement strand
ACACACACACACACACAGACAGGCCCTCCTGTTTCTCAGCTAAACGTTCCAGGGCATTGTTATTGTAAGTCAGATTTCTACTCAAAAATTCTGATGTTGTGTAACGGGGGAACCACAGTAATCACAGTATCAGAGTTGGGTTAACTTCAGATAACTTCCAGTGCTATTTACAATAAATGCCTTGGAGCAAAGGTGCATGCTGATGTGAATTACAGTAGTTCGCACCAACAGAAACGGCATTCATTACCATCTTCAATCAGAGGCCAGCGACGGTGTCCTCTAGGCATGAAGGTGTCTGGCTGGCGCTCTTTTGCTCACATCAAGCACTTGTAAAACCCAGTGCCCGGAGCTGTGCAGGAACAATGAGGCCTAAACATCCCTAACACCTGCAAAAGTGCATTACCTTTTACACAAATCCTCAGGCCCCCGGGTGGTTTAATGGAGCCGTAATAGATGCTGCCCGATAAAGGCCTTGCCAGGCGGAGCACATCGCTGACACTCGGCTGCCTGCATCAATTCCGCCTAACGCTCTCTGATGCCGTGACCGTCCAGGGCCGGCCTCTGCATTCTTGCCAGGCTTCGCACCCCTCCTGCCTCGACAAGGGAAAAGTCAGCAGGGGGGGTTGGGGGTGGATGCCGATTCGCCGTGCGCCGAAGGACGCTCTTGCGTCCGAGCGGCGACGATGGTGAACCGCGGACTGTGGTGCTGCGGCGACTCCGATAGCGCCGCAGCCCGCGCTCGCTTCCTGCCCGCTTCAATTAACTTCCTGCTGCTATCCATTTCCTCCAAGTGACTTCCTTCCCCTTCCCTAAACTTGTTTTCCTCCATTAGCCGAGCAAACAAAATCTCTCTCTCTCTCTCTCTCTCTCCCCCCCCTGCCTCCATCTGGTCACTAGCTGGCTCTTTCTCTCGCCGTCTATCAACTGAGAGATTCCATAGTCCTGGATCGTACACCATCTATCCACCCTGTGTGTCTCGATCTCTCTGCCATCTCCGTCCATGCAGATGGCTCTTATCGGCACCGGGGCCTTTGCTGTTCCGCTCCGGCCAGCCCCCGATGCTTTACTTCATTTCAGCTCACTTCTCTTTGTGTTTTCAGGGTCAGTCAGCCAGAAAACCAATTAGTCTGTGTCCGTTTATCATCTGAATGAAAGTGAGCGGCACCGAGCCGGGCGGCGGTACAGGTGAGGCACCCCAGCCCCGCACTCTCTCACGGGTGCGGCTCAACCGCACCACGGCTCAACCCCCTGTCTTTGTGGAGTAGAAGGCTTGCGTTTGTTTCGATTATACGCTCCAGCCTACCGCCTTCCCAAAGAGACGTGCAGTTGAAGAGCTCCGCTCTGCTCGTGGCAAAAAAACGCTGCTGAAGTTCTCTGACGTTTGAATATATGACCCAATTTCCCCCCAGGCACTTTGTTAACCCACCGAAAGCGGAGCAGGGAGAGAGAGAGAGAGACACAGTGGCAAAACACAATGCAAGAACAAATTCAGAGCAAACAGCTCAGCGAAAAAATGCCAGGCTGCACGCTACCATCGGCAGAGGACTGATGAGGTTATGTACTCTGCAGCAGAAAATCCCCACCATTCTTATGAATGAAATCAAAATTGCACCAGGGATGAATGCAGCATTTGCTTTCCACTACTGTTGCGAGATCTGAGAAATAGCCGCCTTTTTGCACGTGTAAATAAGCCCCTTCGCGCTTGTAGTTGGCTCGGGGGGGGTGGGTGGGGTGAGCTGCTGAGTGGAGAGCCTCTCCGTACCGATTCTCTGCAACAGAGCCTGCCTCTCCACATGCGGAGATGAGCTCCGCCTCCCCTGAAGAGACCAGGCTCACGCGGTTCTCCGTATCTGCCAAGGCGTGCCTGCAGGCAACGCGAGCACCTCTCGCACGTCGCCGGCATGCGAGGTGCTCCATTAATCATGCAAAGAAAGCTCAGGAGTGAAGGGCAGAGGAACGCACCCATTAGCCCCTTCCGCCCTGCAGCCGGCCAGACCCGGCAGGGGATACCTCTGCCACAGAAGGCCACGTTCTGTCCTATCTCAGTGCTTAGCTATGAGTAGGTGCCCTTGGAAAATTAGAGCAAACTTCAGTGCAGGGCGTCACTGGTTCAGCACAAGGGTTGGGGACAGCAGTAGCTGCGTTGGTCACTGCATCAGAGACCAGACCGAAACGCCTCGGTCTGCTCTTGACTGAAGAGAAAAGAGAGTGATTCCTGTGTGCCCACTCTGCAGAGATGAGTGCAAGCGTGTGCGTTTGTGCATGCGTGCACGGTTTTATCTCACAGTCCGAGTCCCACACGTCTGAGAGAGCAGAGGCTGATTGATTCCAAGAGCATCTGATTCCCAGACGTGTAACTGAAAATAACCTGCAACTCATCTTCAGGCAAAGCCGTCCCCTAACTTACTGACCCGAGTACTCTGCTCAAAACCACCCACGCTCCCTGCCACTCGCGCTCTCCACATCCCGAGACCAGTCCGCACTAAGGCAGGGCGAGAGCTGAAACGTGACGCAAGCGTCAGCCTTTCCCCTTAGAGATAAGACTAATTTAAGATACTCACACCTCAGTGAACTCATGACACCATTTGACTAATATTGTGAGCTAACAGACTCATTAAAAAAGAGTCTTAGGACAAGACCGCTAAATTGTATAAATTAGCATAAAAACATATTATTGTGTGATACAGGAGTATTACCTATTCTTTTCTTTACAAATTCAAATAAATGCAAAGTTGTATTAAAGAAGTGTTGAGGAGCTCAAATAGAAGGGAGACCTCTAGTGTTTGCTGAGAGGTACTGCACACAAGCCACCCATTCCCTTTACGTAGAACAAGAGGTACTACAGTAGGAACTTGTTATTCAGATGCTTTGTGATGTGTACTATCCTATTTCTGTCTTAATGGCTAGTTAATGTTGCTCATTTTGTTAAATGAACTTGCAATTAGACCTAACAAGGAACTATCCTTTAAACACAGAGGGTTAAGCTCTATGTAGCCCATTTAAGCAATATTATGTAAATGGATTCCTTACTTAACATTAAACTCATGACTGTACAAAGAAGAGGGGCAGTCATGCAACACAATTGTGTTTCAGCACCACTAGTCAGTGGACAGCTCCCATGTTCAAGTGAAACGGCAGCATATGGATCTCTCGCGCCTCATGACATCTTTCAAAGCCCTTGTCATCATATTCCAGCAGAGCCAATGCTGTGGTGTGCAAGTCTGGTCAATATATTCACATTTTCTTGGGAGTAAAGAACTAAAAAAAATTGATCCGACGACTTTGCTCGGACAGCAAATTATACGCAATGGAGACGAACTGCAATGCTATAGTATTGCTGTTACGAGTAGTGCCTCCATCTTAGACCAAGAGCCCTGTAAGGCACTGCAGTGTCCTGGTTTGTTCGGCGGCCTAAACCTGTTTTATACTGGTGTTAAATGAGCATTCGAAGTGCATCCTCTTCGGTCGAGGTTCCAGAGCCATGCGTTCTGGAAAAGGCTGTAGTGTCCTGCTTTATTTCCACACCTGATTTGATATGCGTGTTAGTGAACTATATTCACGTTAATCAATCACCACCAAATTACGGCAGTCTTGAAAAATGTACACTGTTAGATGTACAGTGTCGTTTGAAATATACAGCATATAAAAGGTTTGGGTTTTTTTCAACGCAGTGTTACTGTAATTTTTCATGGTGTGCACCTGCTATAACCCAGTTCAGACTTGCATTCAGTAGAATCAGGATGCTCCAGTTTCTGTGAACAGTCTTGTGGCAAAGTATTTTAACACCTATAATGCCCAGTGTTCAGACAGGCAGTGAAGAACACCTATTTGATTATTTATGACCATGGGAGCTGCAGGTGCTCTCTCTTCCCCCCAGATCTTATAATGAGGCCTCAGTATTTGTGAAGATTATACATATTTCCGATGATAACGGGACCGAGGCCGTCGTAGGTCCCCTGACTTCTTCCGACCTCTTTTCCATTTTTCTGCCTTTCAGGCCACGGCTCCTAATCTGTCCCCTTTGCTCTGGCGTTCAGCTCGATATGATGAAGCCACTGTCCCCTCTGTTTGTTTGCTGATAAATAATTCACCCTCTTGGAGATCGGTGCGAGGGTGACCACTGAACAGGAGGCGCGCCGTGTGCTTGCGCACCACGAGTGGATCGCCGTTCGCTCTACCTGTCAGGCCAGGAGGAGGCACGACGTGTTTGTCTGATCGAAGCACGGAGCCTGACGCGGTGCGCGGGGGCTCCGATTGGCCTGTCTAAACCGAAGACTCTGTGGGGTAGGGCTGCAATGATAACGCGTCCTTGTGGTGGCGGTTTGCATATCAACACGCACCTGCTTCCTTTTGATCCCGCGATGCAGGTTTTTGTTTTTCGACTGCATTCATTATGTCCCAGCATTAAAGGCTGTCTGCGCGAGGCCACGGAACAAAGCCCTGGTTAGAGGTGAGCTGTCACGGTACACCTTTAAAGCCAGTCCAGTGCCTGACGTAGCATGGACAGCTAAAATATTGGTTTCAGTGGCGTACTGTATGCTATTGGCGTGTCTTTGAAAGTGATGCACTGAAGTCCTGCGCTTTCATGGGGGGGGGGGGGGGGTGCCTGCCGAAGTGCTTGTTCTGCTCTACGCTGATGTTCAGCAGCCTCTCTTTTTCTCATACCTTATCCAATCATGCTGGTTAATGAGGCATCTCTCGCTCGCTCTCTCTCTCTCTCTCTCTCTCTCTCTCTCTCTCTCTCTCTCCTCTCTCTCTCTCTCTCTCTCTCTCTCTCTCTCTCTCTCTCTCTCTCTCTCTCTCTCTCTCTCTCTCTCCCTCTCCTCTCTCTCTCTCTCTCTCTCTCCTCTCTCTCTCTCTCTCTCTCTCTCTCTCGCTCTCTCTCTCTCTCTCTCTCTCTCTCTCTCTCTCTCTCTCTCCACATTTGATCCGAATGCTGGTGGAGTGGTCACTAGGTTCTCATCTCCCACGACCCCCTGCTTTCTCGCAGTCACATAAAGTTAATGTAAGCACAACAGGCAACCTCCAACAGTCCTTACAAATGAACCGTAAACGTGGATGGTAGGTGCTGACGGCTGAGGGTCGCCCACCTGAAAACTTCGTTAGTGGCGGTGGTGTCGTTTATGGTAGCTTGAAAAAAATTTCAGATTGGGATCTACATCTACTAAATGCATGAAGTCACTGAAAAGGTAATGATAAGTCTGCATCTGTAGGCATGCCTTGGCAGATTCGGAGAACCGCGCGAGCCTGGTCCCTTCAGGGGATAAATAATACATAAGACTGAGGAGGCTAGTAAGAACTTTGCTTTGATATATCAAATGTACCACCAACAGGTGACTTGCGTAATGCTTCAGTAGGTGAACTGAAAATAGGCATTTCACTTCAGTCAGTACTGAAGGCTCTATAATGATTACATAGAGATCTGGCAACCCATTCCTTCTGAAGGCTACCGTTTGTTATCTTGGAAAGGCGATTTTAAAAGCGAAGCAAGTAAAGCGAAGAACTTGCCGGCGGTATAAATGTCTGCAGTCGGACAAGGGAGGAGTTATAACCTTAAAGATTAGCCTTTTGCGTTACCATTAATCCTACCTCCGCCTAGTCTTCTGTAGTCCGTCCTCTCTCTCTCTCTCTCTCTCTCTCTCTCTCTCTCTCTCTCTCTCTCTCTCTCTCTCTCTCTCTCTCTCTCTCTCTCTCCCTCCCTCCCTCCGTCTGCCCCTCTTGCTCTCTGAGGTAATTCAGTTCTGGACCGCGCACTGATGCTGGACTGATGCTGCTACTCCTGTACTTGCGTCCTTCCTCGGCGCCTCCTCCCACTCAACTCCGCTTTCCCAAACGAACGCCACCAAGGATCCGCATGCAGAGTCATCGCGCTCCTCGACGTGCTTCACCGTTCATTCTCCGTCGCAGGAAAGTCTAGCAAAAAAACGGGGCTTGGGGAGAAACCTACTTCCAACTGCTGCTCGGTCTGAAACATCGTCGGAACCCCGTGCTTGTCTGCACCAGCGCAAAAAAAAAAGGAAGTTATGTTGCATTCGTTGGTTGATGCTCTGCGTAATGCGTCGTCTGTAGCACGGAGACCCTGGCTCTAAACGGTCTGAGCACGGACACCCGGGCACGGAACCCGCACAAAGCCGCGAGACCAGTCCAATTGACTTTCTCTGGCGACCAAACTGGATCTGACCGGGCTGGCTGGAGTGCATCTTGAACGTTTGGGGATGTTTTAAACGCGTTCTGGAGATTTCCAAGGTTGTTTAAGGATATCTTTATGGTCTTAGCAGAAAACAACCACATCTAAGCGAAAGAAGAAGAAAAAAAAAACATCGAGAAGGGCTTCAAAGGAGGACGTGCGCCTCGCGATCTGGACGAGAGCTTCACTTGCTCCGGGATTAAAACTATCGCCTTGGTTTCGGCTCATAGCGGGAGAATAGATTTTAGCTGCGGGAGAGATGGAAGTTTTTCCGGCACTAATGTTTCTGGTAACATTGTGGAGTCTGAAGTGGGAGCCCGTGCTTCCTGATTCAATTATTCACATCGGTGAGTTGAAATCCCTCCGAAGCGGCGTTACATGTGGAATTTTCCAGCGGTCTTTATTTCCAAATGAATATGCACCGTCTCTAGAAGGTTAAAATCCGTGGCCACATTATTGTGCACTTAACTCTGCACATCTTTACGCTTTTTAAAAATCTTATGTCTTATCAGTCCAGCCGCCTTGTTGATTAGTTTAGTGTTGACTGTATCTTGTTACAGAAAGAAGGAGTTTGAAATGAAATCAGATATTAGTAACAATGCATCCATTATATTGGTCGGTTGCGTATGTTGGTCGGGAACAGGTGGTTTGACAGGGAAGGATGTCTGTCACGACGTGCTATGTGTCTTATCATCCGCGTCACATAATTGTGTTTAGTAGAAATATATGCTGGGGTAAACGGGTTGTGTCGATGTGCATGCGTGCGTGTGTAGGCGGCAGACGAAGTGAGAAACGTACAGAGCGCGCGGAACAGTGTATGCGCGCGTGCACGTTTTAGCGGCGGGGGGTGGGGGTACTGCTGTGCAACACCGGATGGGCTCAAATTGGATTTAAATTCAGAGTCGCGATGAGGGGAAAAAAAAACCTGCATGCCTTCAAATGCTTGGGTGTCTGTGCGGGCGCGCGCGCTGGTATGTGTGCGTGTGCGTGTGCGCGCGCGCGCGCGCTTGGCGACATGGGGGTTGTGAGCCGAGGAGGCACATCTACAGCACGTACCAACTTAAAGCATCACTCCGCAATGTTGTAGGCGCCGGTCTGACTTGAGTGATTTTACCGTGTCATTTGATACAGTCCGACACAGTGAGCTGATACACGTTTGCACTATTTGCTTTTTGGGCAAGGGATAGATAAACACAAGGCCACTGGAAATAATACTTGAAGGTGTAGGGAGAATTGAACATGCACGGGGCAAATATCTGGTGCATTTACTTCGGAACGCCAGTGCACACTACAGATAAACGCGTCAGTCCACTGAGCCCGGAACTCAAAGGACCGCAGAGACCGTTACGCACACACCACTTACCTTAGCAAACAGGTGGGCTGGAGACAATTCTACTGTGAATTACACTGTCTTTCGCGTTGTCCTACGATCTTCTAAAATAGGCTGCGATCTTCTAAGCAAGTGTTAGGTATTTATTCTCAGAGCGGAAGTCTATACCTAATACGAAATGTTTGCAGTAAATAAAAATAAATAGCAAAGGCAATACAGGCTGAATCAAAGCTTCTTAACCGTTTATGCTGTAATTTTTTGTTTGTTTGTTTTGCTATAGCCAGCATAAGTACGATTGCCTCGAATGTAAGGCGATGCTGTATTACGGATGGATAGTTTCGACGGTGCTGTCAATCATCTCTCCCTAATCTGTTCGCCGCTGTGGGGGTGGGCAGGGAAAAAAAAAACAGTTGCACCGACCGAGACGGTAAGTTTCTTCGCGCCCTACGCCGGTGGACGGGCGGATTTCCTCACGCGGCCACTGCTTGATTCTCGAGGAGCGTTCTGTTGACCCGCGCGCCGCATCGCGATGGCACCGCGCCTTCGCAAGGCTGTTCGGATAGTCGCAGTGATTTATGTCGCTGCAAAGCCCCGCAAAGTCCCTCGCCGGCCCCACTCTGTGATCTGCAACTCCGCACGCCGGCTTTAGCAGCGCCTAGCTGAGAAGTAAGACGTGCACTTAGACTTTTAAGTGCTCTACAGACCCGGGATTTCATGATAAAGCGATTACCGGAGACTCTCTTTAGTGCGAACCAAAAAGCCAACGCAAACGTTTGGTTTGGCAGAGCGCGTTTGCGATTCTGCGGACTCCCCCTAGTGGTGGCGACTATTTCCAGAGAGAGAATATTTATTTTGATGTGCGTGACAAGTTTGATTAGTCTGATGCATTGCACAATACAGTGGCCTCCTCGCAGATGACACGGTTTATTGAAACTTGCTTCCCTTATAATGATGAGAGACATGATTTGTGTAAACAAGTGAAGACATCTTGGCTCCTTTTGATAAATCTTTGAACAAATAATGCTATGTAAAAATATGCTGATTAAAATATATTGTCTCATAAGGAGGACAACCACTTTTATTCTATTCCTCACGCCATGGCTGTTTAATTGTTATTATTATTTTTTGCTTCTGGTTTCCATCTAGGCGACATCAGTAGCAAATAAAGGAAAATGATCTTAAATGCAATTTAAAGGTGATGCATGCCAGTGTAGGCATGAAAGTGAATCAGGACTAGTTTCTGATGGTGGACTGGCCAAGTGTTCACACATTCAAAGCAGGTCTCTACCCTGAGGGGACGCCACATTCTCTACTCCTCTGACAGGCCCGAAGATTGTATTTAGCCTGCAGCGGCTAGCCTGCTTGTCATGCATGGACAGAAATGCGTTCATTCTACAATTGCAAATTAGACTCCATTACAAACAAACAAACAATCAATCACCACAGAGAAATAAATGTATCTGATTATGTCCCCCTGGCTCTCTCACCTGGTCAGTTTGTGTGATTCGGTTCAAAGCTAAAGGAAGTCGTGGATGGTAATCCTGCACGCGGTCTGGCAGGCGGGCTAGATAGGTGGAGCCATTACAGCAGTCTGCCATGGCCTCCATCACAAGAACACAGTGGTAATGAGTTGTGGTAGCCCGGAGGCTGTCTTTTGTGTCGAACTACTTAATCTGTCTTTCTTTGTACACATGCAAGACACAGTGTGGACTCCAGGACTCGAGATTTACTCTTGTAGATTGCATTAAGGGGAGAATTGTACGATAATCCTTTGGATTAACTAAGGACAATGAAAGTATAGCTAACTAAATTATAGTTAATCCTTTGGATTAACTAAGGACAACTAAATTAACTAAATTAAGTTATCTGAACCAGTGAATTAGGCAGGTCCGATTCTGGCATATCATATTAGGTTAAACAATTGAGGGAGCAATTCAGATTATGGGGTGTTCCTTTTATGCTTAAGCTATACCTTTTCTTGCTGGTTTATGCGCTGGACTTGGTGGTTGAAACACTTCTGCAGTGTTTATGCTGGCATTTGGTGAAACACACTCCTCACATTATGACATTGGACAGACATTGCGGTCAGCTGACTCAGTCATTTTGTCTGGAATTCAGAGTTTTGCTGGTGCGGTATTTCCATAAAAGCCATCTCTCACACGATATGCCTATCTGGATGAGTGTAGAGTGCAGTGGTTCATACATAATGAATCACAACAGGCTGTTTTTAAGTTCAAAAGCTAGGGCATGGCCTAATGCATACCAATTCATCTTTGAGCCATGACCAATACAGTGATCTTGGAGTCAAGGGCATTCATTAAAAAAAAACATTGAAAAGTAAGAATAAGCCATTAAAACAAGTCTCAAAAGGTTCCACTATCTGAATAGATTAAATGAACGTTCAGGTGCCGAGAGGCTCAGAGCCCGGAGCGTGTCCGCTTCCAGTGGCACGCGGACCGCCACCAGCTAGGTTTCCCTGGTGCGGTTTGATAGCTTATCTTAGCAACGCACCTCCAGTGGGATGGAATGGTTTCATGTTGTAGATAGAACGTTATTGGTTATACGTTTACTTTAGCGCACAATGTCCTGTCAAGCCAAGCCAGTAGTAAACATCTTGACGCAAGAGTACTGCTCAATCAAAAACAAGAGCAGAGGAAAGATGATCAAGGACCTTGTATCCTAGCAAACTACGGTTGGGTTTAGTGGACACCTGCACAACAAAGCTGGAGTTTGAACATCTGTCAAAATGAACAGTCAGCAACTAAGAATAATAAGAATAATCCTAAGAATAATTTTCAGATATCCCTTGGGTCCTAGGATATTAGGATATTCGTAGTGAGAAACGGTTTGTGAACCCTTTGGCACAACACGAATGGCTCCTAAAATATGAGGCAATAAAAATACATGGACCATTTTACAGTACCATATCTTTACTGAACAATTTAACGAGTCAAGAACATTGATGGAAATTGCACCTGATTTCCTATATTTAGTAACTAGTGGAACCACCTTTTTTGGCAATAACCAAACGCTTTTTGGGGCTACTGCTCGTTCCTGGACAGGAGGTGGGAGGTGTTTGAGTCCATTCCTCTGTGTTTTTAGCTAACGTATGTGTTTGGGATGTCTTGTTTAAACATCTTCCTTCTGCACACCATGCAATTTAATGAGACCACGCTCAAAACTTGGACTTGGCCATTTTAAAACATACGGATTGTTCCACTGGAGACACTCCATTGTTGATTTGCTCCTGTGCTTTAGAACAGTTTTTTGGGTAAAATGACTGAAACTGTTTTGCATTTTAGATCACAGCCAGCGCTGATGTTCTGCCATCGAATTTCTCTGTGCAATTCAGAATTCATTGGTCCCTAAATAATCGTAAACAAGCCAGACCAGAAGCAGTGTAGTAGCTCTGCTCCTTTATTCTGTCTTCACCATGTTCCTCAGTTAGGAGGAGCTTCTGATGAAGGTATGCTGTGTTGTCTTTCTTAAAATCGTGACACCGTATATGTTTCTTCCAGTAGTAGTTTCCTTCCTGGTGGTGGTCTTTTGTATGGCCCAGACAGTGGTGGTTACTTCTCTGATGACCTCTCATAAACACTGGCCTGGCATCTATCCACTGGAAGATTCAAGAGCGCAGACATTGCCAAGTGCACGTACAGCCTGGAGATTGTTGGGCAGTCATGTTGCGTCGATTTCCATTTGTCGCGACAAGCGAGGAGCAAGTCACCAAAAAGCATATGTTTTCATTTAGTGGGATGGGTCAAAAACACGCCTGAACTGGCTGGAATAAGCAACTCCTCTTTTGTCTACAGGTCGTTATCCTAGAAGTTTGCATACTTGTACCATAAATTAACTCTATTTTTAAAATCTTTTCTTCAGTGAAGGTAAGGCAGTGTTAAACGTGTATGTTTAAAAAGACATAATGATCGGACCACATTTAATTGTAATTATATAATTAAATTATATAATTGTTATTCACTCCTTTTATAAGAGCCATTCTAAAGAAAAATTGCACTAAAAATACTAGTAGTTAAATTTTCATAAGAACAGTTGCCCCAGATGTCAGAAAATCACTGTTCCTGGAAGTGTGCAGGAAATTATCTCTAATCTGCGGCACTTCAGAAGCAGTGAACTCTTGTTAAACTGGCTATATGATGCATAAGTGTTTAATTTTTCTTTTGGAATTACAAATACAATTGTAATTATGTTTATAAAAGTATGCTCACTGACAGGAGTCAGCATGAACCACACAGTGTCTTAAGAAGATTCCTGCTTAATGTTTCTAGAACATTAATGTTCATTTTAGGTAATTGGAACATTATTTTTTACTGTTTTGCAGACATTCACTGTGTCCAGTTTAGTAGACATTCAAAAAATGAGGAATGTTTTCAGAGCATTCTTTATAACATTCTCAAAGAATGCTGACCAATCTTCTTAATGTCAGTGCAGTTTATCCTGGTTATAGGAAAAAGTTATGGAAAAAACATTATAGGTCAGATATTCTTAACATTCTTTTTTTAAATTTATTTATTATTCAAAATGTAATTTTTCTTATCAAAATGTGCTGCAAAAGGTTTCAAGCACATAACATTTAGCTGATGCTTTTATCCAAAGGAACGTGCAATTCTCACTGAGTACAACTTGAGGGTTAAGGGTCTTGTTGAGGGGACCAACAGTGGTGGTGTTTGAACCAGCAACCTTCCAATTCCAAGTCCAGTACCTTAACCACTGAGCTCCCACTGCCCGACAGCCTGGTTCTTATATAATGGAAACGTACATTAACCAGTTATTACATTAATAGAATGTTTTGTTCTTTGGTTATGAGAACATTCTACAAAATATATTCATTCAAGTTTAAATATTCATCAGATTTATTATTATTCATAGAATGTTTTTTTCTGGGTTTTAGAATGTTACATTTCAAATATTCTAAAAACATTAATTCATAGTGATCATAGTGCTATTAAAAATAATCTGTAAATAATATTGCAACAAAATCCTGAATCATTAAAAATTTTGATAACATTGTAAGCATGTTGCATTAGCATTATGTTCAGAACATTTTCTCCTAACTTTACGAGAACCTGCATATAATGTTACACATGTTTGTGGGAGCATTCATTATTTGCTGGGTTAACAGGGTAAATGTCTGACACTTGTGGCGTGTCTGTGACAGAGCATGTAAAGACTGGGTCTCTTTGTATTGTCTCCTTGAGCTGCTGAAGTGGAGACCTCGAATCATTTCCTGCACATGTAGTAAACAGGCTTCCGGTTGACTGCATCCTGACTCTACACCGAACATGTCATTTCACGTTTAATTTTTTGTTTTGTTTTGTTATGGAGAGCGATACGGCACTGTAATTGCAGCATACCGGGTGAAATAAGTAAACATCCTGTGACCGCTGTTCCGCGAGCCACAGTGGCCGCACGTGAGCTGCAAGCCGACGGTGCAGGCAGAACGGGCGGCACACGTGGCTCCCTCACACCCCTGGTGGGCCGTAGGAGAGGCTGTGGCCCGCGCAGAGTTGCCAAATGCCCGGCAGAGAGCTGCGCAAGCAGAGTCAGGCTTTAAGCTCGCTGCAAACAGGCTCTTGCAACATACTGTAATCCTCAGCACAGCCCACCTTGCAAAGGGAGCTCTCTAAAGGCAGCGGGGCTCCTTTGAGAGGCGGTGGCTCTGATCACTGCTCTCTTTCACACAAGGGAGCCTTGGGCCCTGTGGTTTGCCTCCTTATTTCTCTCTCTCTCTCTCTCTCTCTCTCTCTCTCTCTCTCTCTCCCTCCCTCTCATATTCCTCCCACCTGTTCTCTTGGTCTTCTGCAGTAGCTTTCTGCTCTGATCTCCTCCTGCATGCTTTACGGGATGTAAGCAACAAGCTTAAGAAGTCCCGCTCTGTTCTAACACCTTTTTTTTTTTGTCGTAAGTTACTTCACACTCCTCGGGGAGCGTTAGGTAGACTCCAGCTGTTCAGGGGTTTTATTACATTTTCACTTGGTTGTGATCGTCATTGCACCAGGGAACACAGAAATCTGCTTTCCCTCTTTCCACAAAACGGAAGAAAAGTATGTAAACACAACAGACGCTCGTGTGTTTCCACAACATATTGCTGGACCCTCTTCTGTACCAATCTCACCCTCACTGCTGACCTCGCCCATCATTTTTCTATATTTATGGCGCATAAGATTATTGGTGCGTAAATTATGGCCCGTGTGACGTTTTGAAAATTAGAGTGCTTCAAGAAAAGGATGGTATGTTTTGAGCTTGTGATTGGCTGCTGTCAACAGTGAGGGCATTTTTGCCTGCTGCTGTAGCACAATCAAAACCTTGTTGCCGTGGGTACAACTTTGCTATGAATGTGGACTGAGCATTGCGGTCAGTTCAGATGTGTCGCACATTCATGTTCCCTTTAAGAAGTCAGGTCTTTGGGCATGCATACTCACTGAAAAGACATCAATGCTGGGATTGAAAATGAGAGATTCATGGTTTTATGACTGCATTTGTCAAACCTACTGGAAGTGAACAGTACAAGAAGTATCAGCACTATGGTTTAAAGTATATTTGTAGTACAGTTGTTTTCTATATATTTTGATTAAAAACTGTTTCACTGGGACGTTTCCTTTGACAGAAAAGTCATATGACCTTCAAGGTGTTTTGGGCTTTTTCACGGAGCTCACATGTGATGACAGCCATTGGTCACACGGCATATTAGAGGTGTGGGCAAGACCGAACACTTCCATGGGATCTTAGTGCCGTTTTCACGGACTGTTTGGACAGATATCTGCACCAAGCTATAATCTAAACTATTTTTAGGGTACACCTTCAAATGGGTGTGGGGACAAAATCTTCCATATTTGAAAGTGGTGAAGATGTTTCCTCAGCATCTGCAGTGTACATCACACCCATGCTTGTTACACGTATGATTATAGCCATACGTACGTGCAGTATATTTTGGAGGTATTCACAGTGAATTCTGATTTGTGCAGTAACCCTTATGCAAATACCTTATTCAATTACTGCCTTTCTTAAGCGTAAGTCTGGTAAATCTTTAAAAAGTTAAGCTTTAAATCCTCTTTAGAAGAAGCCTGTTCTAATCATGTGGATATTGTGGTTTTGGTCGTGTTATTTCCTTTGATTTTCTCTGACCCTGAAATGGGTCACTGGTCTTTGTTCTCAGGAAAGGTCACATCCTGATGCATATCACTGTACAGCCTCATCTCAGCTTTTTACAACAACAACAAGAACAACAACAACAACAAGAACAACAACAACAACAAGAACAACAACAACAACAACTCACCCTACCGCTTCAGACTGTTAACAGCGTGGCTAAGGCTTAGCAGTAACGACATATCCGGAATTAACTAGGCATGGAGAAAGGCATGTTTTATGGAGATGGGATGGGGGCTTGTGTGGACGTAAATATGTCTTCGAGTTAACTGGGTGAAAAAAAGGACTACTGAACTGTCTGGTTTTGTAGCGTTGCAGATCTGTTGTGCTAACTGTTAAAGGCAGTGTCAGCATGACATATTTTGAGTGAAATTGCAGGAAAGGTACCCCTCCATTTGGTGAGTAAATAAGAGACCTGGTTCAGCAGGTGAGATAAGCTTTATAGAAGCAAAGTCAGCCAGAGGAGCACGGCACTGTAATGCAAATTTTGGGCTTTTACAAAAAGGTCCTGCAGTCCGATTGCCGTGCAATGCTAGCCTTGGCTCCAGCGTCGTGTTAGTTAGCCTTATAACTGTTCCCGAGGGTTAAGGTTCATACTGGTCATTCTGTGGACCTCTACCAAAATGCTACACACAAACCCACACAAAAGATCATTAAGGAACTGGATGCATTTTCAATTATAATTCTTTTGGTGTTTTTTGGTGTGTGTGTGTGTGTGTGTGTGTGTGTGTGTGTGTGTGTGTGTGTGTGTGTGTGTGTGTGTGTGTGTGTGTGTGTGTGTGTGTGTGTGTGTGTGTGTGTGTGTGTGTGTAATGATGGCATAGTGGAATAAACTATGAGTTATGTAAGATGTTGGTGGGAGGGAGCTCTCCTCATTTACACTCCACAAAGTGTACAGTATTACTTGCGGTTCTCTATTTGCAGTTGCCCACCCACTGGTGTCAAACATACAATCTGAAAAAAGAAACCCGAGGTACGTGCAGCAACCGGTATTGAGATAAAAAACCAAAACGGTTGAATATATATATATTTTTGGTTTATTTGTTTGTTTGTTTGTTTTCTGCTTCAGTGTTTATTCTCAGTCGTTTGAAAACCTGTCAGCAAATAATCCGCGTTTCTGTATATGCAATATTTGCTCAACATCATTGTTTTTACCTTCTGACTGTATTTCTTGCTGAGTCCACCTTTTGTTCAGCACACCTGACCTTTGCTGAGGCAGGGTCACCTTTCCGAAAGGGAGCATGGCAGACCATGGCTCACCTGCTTCCGTAGACCACGGCATCCCAATTCTGGAGAGCACAACACCGCAGCAGTCCTGTTTGATTTTTTCCACTCGCATGTTTTTCCCTGGAGGGCTGCTTACTCACAGATTCTCCCCATACATCCTGAAGGGTCTTTTTTCTTTGCCATGCTTTTGTGCCTTGCTGTCTGATTACTTCATACGCTCTCTGATGTTTCCATTACTTGTTCCCTGGAGTTTTTCCATGCTGACCCATTACAGATGTCTACAGCATGGCCACGTTTTTCTACTTCATACCAGCCATCCTTGCGCTCAGCAAACTTTCTACGGCTACACTTGGCTTGATTTCTGGGGCTTGATTATCTCCAACTGGTTCTAATCAGCACAAAGATCCCCTTTCATGTCCTTGTTGGTCAAGATTCTTTGGCATCAGACGACCGCGCAGTCTCCCTGTCTCACACAGATTTATGTCTGTGCTTTGAGTCCCTTCCCATCTCTTCCTGGGTTTATGTTGCATATACTGAAGCAAATCAGATGGATTAGATGAATGTTTGAACTGAGAATATGAGTATATTGAAACAGTGCAAACATACAGGGCGCTGTTAAAACAAGCGATTCATGTGTAACAGATGTCTGCAGCACAATTGAGTAAATGCAATGGAGGTTTTTTTTCTTTTTTCGTTTAGGGTATATTTCCCAATGGACTCTTATCACCTGTCAGTTGGCCTGCCTCACTGAATCATAAACCCTCATCGTATCTCAGTCCACTGGACCAATGCTAAATCCCCAGTGGCAATGGGTTTCCTCACTGGTCTGGTGATTTATTGTGTTTTTGTGGGCCACTCCTGAGTGGTTGCATAACACCTACCTACTAGATGTTGCTAGGGAGAAATCTGTCATGATGTGATGGCTTCTTTGTGACCAATCTAGGCATCCCTACATGGAGAGTAACAACAATATTTGTGAAAACCCAGCCTACAGGCAGTCTTGGTAATCAGGCCCGAATGTAAAGTATCTGGTTCTAGGACTTTTTTTAAAATGTGCACTCTGCTACTTTTCTTAACAGTTTAAACAGTAAACCAACTCCCCTTTCTCTTTGTATCCCAATAATTGGTTGGAGCGGGCCCGCTGATGCTATCTTGCTGGGAATGTGAAAGGTGCATAGAGGAATCTAATTGAAGAGGAAGCATCAAGAGAGGGACCGGGGGGGGGGGGAGGGGAATGACAGAATGGGAGGCTGGGACGTTCCTTACCTCAGCTTAGTTGTGCCTCTGATGGTCCTTGCGAGGTTGTCAGCGAGCTAATCTGGCGCGAAGTCCACCGCCGCGTTGAGGAAGCCATTTTGGCCCCGGCGTTCGCTTTCTCCAAGACGAGGCACGTTTTTGGCAGGCTGACGGTTCGATTGCCTTTCCCGTTATCAGATGCTGTTTTTTCAAGTGGAGGCCCATATGGGCACCACTCCACTTATAATGAAGGTTCTGTTTCACTCAGTTTATTATATCTGCCATGGAGATGGGATTTATTGGACCTATTTTTCATAATTATGAGAGGCTAGACGAAAGAGAGAGCTTTTTTTGTATTGTGTAGGCCTAAATAGTTTTGAGAAGTAGAAGGGTCGGTAGGTCAGTGCAGTGTTTGTGAAGTAATTCAGCATACCTACTAAGGCTTTCTCCGTTAGCCGATGGAGCAGCAGGTGGCCTGCACTGAACATGGCTTTGGGACACATGAGGTATTACAGGAGGGTATGGTAGTTGAGGACTTTCCGGTAGGATGAGGACAAGAGACATCGACAACAGTTGCCGCCATGTACAACACTTTCGCGTTTTCGGCACTCGGTTTTGTCTCTTGTTTTCTCTGATCAGTTCAAATTGGGCAGCCTGTGCGTGTCTGGCTGGCAGGAGGCACTCTGGTGCCTTGGCTCTCCCAGTGGGGGCCTGATAACGTCCTGTTCCCTTAGAGGAATCAAACAATGCAGCTCCCTTTTAGCACAATGCGTGGCCCGCTTCTCTTTTACTGGATGGTCAATAAATGGTCTGTGGTCTTGCATCCTCCTGCAATGGTTTAAAAGAGTCGCCAGATAATCACCATCTGTATATTAGATAATTCATATCGATCACTAAACCGGGTGTTTCGGCGTTTGGTCAACGGCGTCGAGTCCGACAGTACAGCCGGCAGACTGATGCAACATAATTCTCTTTTATATTAAGCCTGTCTCTGATTAATAGAGAAGCACTTTCCCCATCACTCCCCTCACTCTCTGGCCGCCCGCCTTGCCTCTGATAATTGGCTCCTGGAAGACATCCAGCAAGATTCTGCTCTACATAGCTTTCTACATGACGACGTGGGATTCCAGCGCTCTTCAATATTACATCTCCACGCCGAGCGCAGGGATGAAATATTCATGCCAGAAAATGACTTTAATATGGGGAACTTTTTAAGTATTTGAGGGTGATCTTCAGCCTGGCCATGGTGTGTTCAGCAGGTTCACGTTCTAATGGCATTTCTCTGTACGTGGCAGGTCACACTGAACGGACGCTTAAAACTAACCCGAATATCACTTGGAAGCCGAACCCCGTGTCTGAATCTTAGAAATCATGGGCTCCGGTGTTCCATTGCTTCGGGTGAGATGACTCAGAGGCTGAGTTTGACTCAAATCCTCAAAAATTGTGATAGACATTCCTTTACAGTAAAAAAAAAGAAAAAAAAAAAGGAAATGGAACTGCGGTCATAGGAAGTGGAGTGATAAAGATTTCACGAATGGGGTACCGACAAGATTAGAAGCCGGATGTGCAGAGGCACCGTGCGGCAGCTCACTGGATGCCTGCTAATCCCTCAGTGGAGGAAATGGTTACTCGGAGTGTTCTGTTATGTCTAAGATCAAACAATTGAGTTGTTCTGGGTCTGCATGTGGCTTATTCCGCTCGCTCCTAACCGAATACTGCGGAGGAAACGTTCGTACCGCGGAGCACTCACTTAAAGGGTGGGAGACGGTTAAAAGGTGAAAGCGGTAGGCAGATGGCGTGACCTCGCGAGGGGACGTGACCTTCCCCGGGTCGAGTGGCACGCGCGGTTAGGTTTGTGATGCATTGCGAAGTCTGCTTGCAGCTCGTGCGTTGGCCTTCACCCAGGCCTCCCTGCCTGTGAGTTTCCTGTGTGGAACATCTTGCGGGGAGGCCAGACAACGATGCAGAATGCAGGAAGGATGCGTGAGGTATCGAGATAAACTCCTTGCGTTTCCTTTGATGCTTACAAATCCAGCAAACACAGCAGTAAACATACAAAAAAGCTATGATGTTGTTCTTGAGGATTTGTGTGTGTGTGTGTGCGTGTGTGTGTATATATGTGTGTGTCTGTGTTTATGTGCTTGTGTGTGTGTGAGCACGGCTATGTTGTAGGCTATGATTTATGATTTCACATTAAATCTCATATTTCTTCAATGTGATACTTGGGTTTAAGGCATAAATATAACATGCCTCATGTATCACATTTTATCTGTGTGACAAACCTTTTTTCCCCAGGTGTACCAAATGACCTTACCTTTAGAACATAATGGGAAATGATAGTTATACCAAATAGTTTACTCTGATTTGCTGCGTGGTTTTTTTGGGGTTTTTTTTATCTTTTGTTTTGGTTTGCTTTGAAATGTGGAAAAATGTGGAAAACAACTCATTAATGTTGAAGGCTAGAATGTAACCCTTTGTGAGATCCGTCATTGTTTTTCAGGACATTAAAACTGACCAACTCTCCAGTGTTTGAATATATTAGAGGACACATGATAATTGATTAATTTATTGTCTTATAAAATTATCAGCCCAAACCCCACAATCCAGGTCATCTTTTACCCTTTTGTTATCTCAACCTCAGTGTTGCCATAAGACTGGCTCCTGAGTTTGTGAAAATTCTCTACTCTTCCATCAAAGATGAAAGTTAATCAGTGTGACTGTGGCAGCCCTTGATAAATGGGGTGAGTGGAGAGTAAACACAAGTTGAGCTATTTGCCCCCCACCCCACCCAAAATCAATTTTAGAAATGTCAAAAGGCCAGCTGTGGAGCATGGAGTTGTGTTCCTTACAGAGAAAATTCCTTCGGATGGAGAAGTCAGGGAAGACAAACCGGCCAGGGCCAGTATGGTTATCCTGTCGCCCACCCGAGGTGCGCGTGTAATGGCGATAGCAAAGGCCGAGTCGGGTCTCGTAGGACGCGGAATTTGGGACGTGGCGCGTTTATTTGTTTCCCTCATCCGAAGCGCCGAGCCTGCCAGCAGCATGCAAATTGATGGGATGTAGTTTGATGAGGTTGCCGTGAAAAACCATCCGAGGAAGTAGCGCTTGCGCCAGTCGAGGGGCGCGCTCTTGAGTGTGCGCTGTTCTGGTTCACCTAGATTCTGTGTACTAGAATACCCAACTATTTCACAAGGACAGTTTGCCCTTGCAGGAATGTATAGCTAAGCCCATTTTAGAGGCCTTTTAAAATATATGAGAGTAGTATATTCTTATCACTTTAGATGGCATGATGATATGTCAAAATAACTTTCAGAAGTCAAGAGGTTGACAAGTTTGGATATACCATATCTCTCAGAGAGCTTTGTAGCTTGATTAGAAGTTGAAGGAATGCTTCTATTCTGTGGTGTTTGCAGAACCAGTCTATTTACTGTCAAGGAATGAAGAAGTAGTGGGATTGTTTTCCATTTTTGTATGGCACTGTTTATCTCATATATCTAGAAAATATGTAAAATGGGACAAATGTACTTTAGATGAAAGCATAACAAACCCGGTGACAGAAATGACATCTTTGCCATCAGAGTTTATTTGTTTACGGGCCAAAAGTAGTTGTGCATATTGAGGAATCTAGCTGGCATGGTAATGAATTCCTATTTCTGTTTTCCCTTCCAAGATATTGCTTGCATCTCTTGTTTAAAGCTTTTACTGTTACGCAGGGACAGAGTGTTCTTTCACATCAAAGAACATGAAAACTCCCCTCCTCAAAGCAGAGGTGATCAGTGCACAGACCATTGTTTAGTAACTGATAAAATAAAACTTTGAAGTTCACTTGGTGGTCGTAGACAGAAAAGATAAGCATCCAAAGGGACAGGCGCCTTTCCACAGGTGACTGTTTGATCATGGCAGTCGGGTGTAGCGGCGGGCGTAGGAGAGAGGGAGCGTTATCTTTGATCGGCCGTGGAGGCCGGAGAAAGTGGGAGAACTGCTCGGAAGGTATGGGCGGGGCTGTGTCGCGAACAGCCCGCTCGGAGGGGAAACAAAACCTGGACGCTTGTCTCCCTAGTGGGCTCCCTCGACCCTTCCACCCCGGGCCAGGAGTTGGAGACCCCGGGGCCGAACTTCAGCCCACTCGGGCACCACTGTGATGCCTGACCTCTCTTGGCTCCTTGCTGGTGCCCAGCAGTGAAGGCTGGGGCCCTTCCCTGCGGAGACATGTCTGCCCCGTTCCTGTACAACTCTGCTTCGTTTAATGAAACGCTTGGCATGGGAACAAAGGGTAGCAAATTGCTGTATTGATCGAGAGGAGCATGCTTCCTGTGCAGTATTTTGCTTTATATACAAAATAAAACACTTACCGATGCATCTGGGTGCATCTGGGCCACGGTAATTGGCCTACTTAGTGAACCAAAGCTGGGCTTTGTTTTAGCTGGGATTCATTGTGGGATTCCATTAAGCAATTTGGTGTTCACATATACAATGGGCCCTTTGATATACTATATGTCAGTGTATTGTTTCTCTTTAACTGGCATTCTTAGCAGGCCTCCATTAAGCAATTCATTGTCGGTTTGCTGACTGGACCCCTTGATATAGTAAATATCAGTATATTGTTGTTTTGCTTAATGCGTCTAGCATCACACTGCGTACGTTAGTAAACCCCTTTCTCAGTGTAGTAGTTTTAAATTGAATGATTACTTGGGCATGGTGAGTGGATGGTACTGTCAGCATGTGCTGTGCTTGTCTTTCTCTCTCTCTCTCTCTCTCTCTCTCTCTCTCTCTCTCTCTCACTTCTTAGTGGGTTTTTTCGTTTGCTCTGTGGAGCTGTTGAATGCTATTCTTATGCATGGGAGCACAAGGACACCGCGGCGGTGCCTTGGGAGAGGAGGATGAGGGTTGGATGTTTGGGTGTAGGTGGTACTGTTCTGACTGAGTGCCATCACATCTCTCCAGCCACAGGGGGAACTGTGAAATGTCCCCCACTTCTTCCTCGGGAGGACAGAGCTAAGGTTCTCTTCCTTTGTGATGCTAATGTGGGTTTGGTTGGAAAATAGGTGCTGTGCTAATGTCCTTCAGCGTGTTTCCCCAGCCAAGAGAAATCTATTATGAAGGGATTATTTTGGAGAATGACCTTGATATTAATGAAATTCACATCTCCTTAAATGTCATCATCTTGAGATTATGGACTGGCACGTGCACACGGATGCATGTTAATTACTTTACATGCAGTGCTAACAGCTGCTTTTGATTTTACTGGAGACACTGCTGGCTTTGTGACTTTTTTTTTTTGCCATTTGTTGATTGTTTTTGACTGAAACATAACTAGACCATAATTGTATAAATCCAGTTTGTTTTTGTTTTTTTTATCAGTAATGAGCAGGACCACCGTTAATGACATTTATGATGGAATATTTTCTTATATAGTGTTTCACTTACAGCAGTGAGAAAGTAGCAGTCATTTCCTTGGTTCCATAAATCTAATGACCTAAATGGTTGACTTTATGATAGTGTGCTTTTTATTGGAACATCACTGTGGCACTTTAATTTGCAAGGCATACTCCCTAATCACTCACCCGCATTTTAGGGTAATTGCCCTACCACCATGTCAAAGGAGAATATTCCAACACGTTTATGTGCTGGTTGTATATGAGCAATAGACCCGCATTGACAGGCAGGTGACCATTAAGTGACCACGAGTCGATTGTGCGTTAAGTATGAAAACAGACAATTGCAGTTGTAGCTTCTTCATTTTTTAGCATCCAAAACGTCTGCTCTTGAAAATGCGGTGGCCCCACGGTGACACGCAGATAATTCTGGATAATGAGGCCCGAATAAGCCGATGCAAAACAGTTCAGAGGCGAGACCGTGCAGCTTTCATGCTGTCACGTCTGCACGAAGCTTTAGCTACGACTGCCCTATCCGCCCGGCACATCTTTCACGCTAGAGAGGTAGAGCCAAGATCGAGTAAAGACCATCGCGATGGTCGCGCACATCCGAGCCTGCCTGCCTGCCTGGCGGAGTAGGGAGTGCGGCAGAGGAGCGGGTTTCTTCTTTCTTTTTTTTTGAACAGCGCCCACGTCCAGGCACCGGGAGAAGCCATTTTGGCTGTGAGCTGGGACAGCTCCTGCTGGTGGGCCATATCCTCTGCACCTCCCTCTGGGTAGTGCTACCCGTCATTCACCAGCCTGCATTTAAACAGCAGGATCAAGAATCCCAGCCCAACAGGAAACAAGTGGTGGAAGCGTCTCAGACCGGCAGTGGCATCGCAAGAGGTAGTGCCTCTCGACATGTCACCGCATACAGCGCGAAGCGCAGCTTGGCTCTGATTTCTGCTGTGTGCGTATGCCTAGTCAAGGTGAGACGGCTGATATAGCAGTATAAACGTTCCACTTTGTTAGTTGTATGTTAGTTAGTTAGTTGTACATGTTAGTTTCTAGCCGAACGCATGAATGTCGATTGTTTGCAGCTTTTGTGAACAATCCTGTGAAAAGTTGATGAGAGGTGACTTCAGAGTTAGAGCTGTTCTTGGCTCAGGGTGGTAACCTTAGTCTCTCAAAGAACTAACTTAAGAACTAAATAAAATATTTGCTAATGAAATATCTGGATCGTGATATAGCAAAAAGCTAACTGTACATAGAAATGTTAGTCTGCATCAATTTCCTGTGCCACTGTCAAAGTACTTCTTTTGGGTCAATACCTGGATTAGACCTCTATTGGTCTGTTTCAGTTCCTACCCCCATCAGCTCTGTCATTTCGATTGGTAACACAAGAATGGAGGTAGCTGGCGTCTCATCTTACATCATCTACTCCTGCTGGAATTGTTCCATAGCGTCTGATATCTCTTCTCTGCCATCCTCTCTTCTTGTTGCTCTGACAGCAAAGCATTTCAGGAATGAAAAATGCGAATTCATTTAATACCATCACATCAACGATTTAACTTTTCTTATATCTACCTGGTAAAGGTTCAAGGCCTTTTGGGATCTTCTGCATTTGTCCAGTTTTTTCTGTTAATGGAACAGAACGGAACCCTCTAACAGGGTATGCAAAGCGTGGTAACAGATGACTGGTGGAGAAGACCTGTAGATGTCTGGGTCAGTTTCATCAGAATACATCGGTGCAGTCACGTCTGTGTCTGGCCCCGAGGATACGCGCGATCTTAAGACGTAAATTAAGTACTTTCCAAGTGGTATGGGCTGCATCCTGCAGGTCTTTCCTGCAATCCTTTTCTAAAGGGTATTACTGAGTCCCTGCTCCAAATTTACATTAGCTTTCAGCATCTCACGCTGCCAGGTGCCCCACATCCCCTTGCAAAAAAAAAAAAAAAGTACCATTAGAGTTTAAAGTTCAGAGCCAGCATTTCCCTGAGTGGAATTTTTACAGCGCGGATACGGTCGGATCAGGCTGAGGTTTTTCCCTGCTTGCTCATCGTTGGGAAGGGTTGTGAGTGATGGTTGATGGCTGATTGAGAGATTAATTTCTGCAGGAGCTTCAGCCAGCAGATTTCCAGCAGTAAGTTCTCCCGGCTGGGCCTTGGCCATGTGCACAGGACTCCACACTCGGAGCTTCCTCTGTCCTGCATAATGCATGTTGGGAGAATTTTCAGGTAAATGGCTGGTGAATTTTTCATCGCAGACAAAGCTGACCTGGTCCTGTCTTGTGGGACATAAGAAAGTGTTTGAGTCCAACGAGTGTTTGGGTCAAATAAACAGGATTAGATGCGTTGGCAGCCAGGAGCTCTTGGTGCATAATGGAAAGTGTATTTAAGATCAATATTAAGCGCAAAATCTTTTTTATTGACAGGTTCTCATTAGAAACAGGTTATACAGGTTATATCCTGCTTTTTAGGTTAGATGTTTTATTAATTTCTCCCAGCACAAAGATTTTATATTGACCTTCTCTTTTTGAATGCATCTTTATTTGTTTGAATTTCTTCACCCTGCCTCAACAACGGAATCAATTTTGCATCTCACAGATGTTTTCAAGCCCAAGACTGTCAAAAGTTAAATTTTAGCTGTAATGGGATCAGATAGTGCGACTTCTTACTTTATCCGAGTCTGGACCATGCAGGACTTGTCGGTTCTGAGTTCTGCTTGGTCCATCCTAGACTCGTCTGTCAAGCTTCTTTCTTTTACTGAGCAGGCTGATATCTGCCGTGATGGATATTTAAACAGATTAAATCAGGTATGATCACCATAACTCCTGCAAATGTCAGCATAGCAGCAAATGCTTGCCTTTTGCCACCATACTTCTCGGAGGAATTCTTGGTATTACCCTATCTGTTTTTTTTTGGAGAAAGGCAATAAAGTTAAATTTGTTGCCCTTTTGCGAAATCGAATTGTGCATCCTTGGGTCACAGAACCTCACTATTTTCTATGCTTTTTGTCCATTTTCAAATGGATTTTCGGTGTCATACTTGGGAACCAAGCTCCCATAATGACGGGTGCTATTTTGGGCCACTCTCGGCCTTTCTCTGACTCGCTCCGAAACCGCCGACTCCTCCCTCAGACCTGCCGCTGGGCGGCCCACCAAGGCGCTGCATTCCCGAAGCCCAGTAAAGGCTGTCGCGGTCCATGCTTGACCAGAACCGAGACAAAGCCGTCTTCTGTGCGCGAACTGAGTGGGCCGGCACGTCTTTGTTGAGGCTGCGTCTACCTCAGCCTGACCTTCACATACACAGCGGGAGCCACAGGACCGCGGGAGGAATGCTTGTTATTTAGATGGGGGAGGGGCGGGGAGACGTGGAGGCAGATAAAGGGATGAAGGTTTTACTGTGTGGCTTGCATGTCTTGAACAAAGGTTTGAGATAAATTGGTGACTTTCTCCGAGACAGGCAGGATTTTTGCCCTTCCACAGAATGAATGCACACTCACCATTTACTTCACAGGAAATATTTGGTTATTATAAACAGGGGCAAAGCTGCAGGTGCAGTTAGAGATTGTTAAGACCGGAGATCATATGTTGTCATGCACTGCTGTGCCCTGATGTATTCATACCAGTGCAACACCCACTACCATGCAAGTACCACAATGCAATATCAATGTCACTGCTGTGTTAAGAATGGTCTGCCACCTAAATATAAAGTTTATACTGACATTAACTCTGGTATGATTTTTATATCTCCTGCACCTGTCACAGCTGTAGAAAATTCCTGCTGTTTGCCACTAAATCTCTCAGGGGAGATCACAGTATTACCGTACGTGCTATTTTTTGGAGAAAGGCAGTGAGGTTAAAATTGTTGCCCTTTTACAAAATTGACATGTGTGTCCTTGGCTCACAGTGCCTATCAATTTTCCACAAACTTTGTCTGTTTTCAATGGATTTTCAATGTCAGATATAAAGTTTAAAAAGATTTCCATCATTTAGAGCAAATGTCATAGCTTTTGTATGTGACTTTGTAAAAAAACAGTTATTCTGGTTTTTTTTTGGTTTTTTTTACACCGATGCATCATAAAGACTGAACCACTTTGGGTATATTGTCACTAGTGCCCTAATGTGTTCTGGCATATGTTTTTATGGGTATACACGCAAGGGAAAGTCATAAACCTTCTCAAGGACGTCTGGCTGTGAGAGACAGTCAGTAATACCATTTAGTCACAGTCCCCCTTTGTCGAGTATACAGGCTCTCTTTCCTTTAACATGTCATTACACTTGCTGTTTCACTCTCTACAAAAAGTCACACAGTTTGATCTCCGGCAGTAACTCACCCGCAATTGGTGCAACTGCAACGAATAGCGGTTCCCTGTGAGTAATAACAGCGGAGGAAATTTACCGCCCTGCCACTCAGCTCCGGAGTGTCCTCTTGAAATACAGACGGTGCCCTGGGAGTTAATTATTCGCCCAGGAGCAAGGGATCGCACTCATGAATCACACAGCACTTCGACGAAAAAGGAGCGCGCCTCAGGTTCAGAGGGCATTTTGCTGATCTGGCAGCCCGCCCCCATCTGCGTTCGGCATGGCGACGTGTGATGCCTTTATGGCAGCTGTGGGCACGTCACACGACTGCACAAACGTACGTGACGGTCAAAGTACATGGATCAGTGTTGCCGTAATCGTGCATTTCTTATCTGTTCAGAATTTCTAGAAGATTAGCTTCTAAGAAATCACTTCTAATGTATGATTTTTTCCTGATGTCCATGTCCTGGGGAAGAAATGCAGTTGTAGAGTACGCCATGACCTTCCACAGAAGAGCCGTGTGAAAGTATTATTGATACACTCTAAAAAGACACACTTAGCCTGTGGTTTTTAGTGAGAAACTAATAGAAACGAGACAGCCCAGTATTTAGATATTATACATACATGTGTCAACCAGCAAGCGGTGATCATAATTAACACATCACTGACATTTAAATGCACAAAACTTTACTTTGGCTGTTTTGCCTTAGCAGAAATAAAAAATATATATAAAATGGTAAAATGATAGCACTCGCGCTGTGATCGTGGGTCAAAACAAACCAACCAACCGTCAAGCCATTTCCACTGTCTGCAGTGTGACTACCCTCTCCCTTTCTAAACGAGTTAAATATGAATGAGGTTGCTTCATGTGTTGCCGTCGTTTATGAACAAGGAAAGACGTGGCGATCTCCTCCAGACAGATCTGACATGGTCCACATTGCTGCCTGAGAACACGGCCGAATATGAGCCTGACATTCAGTCTTCACTCCACTCCGATCACAAAGCCAGTGACATTTAGCCAAATAAACGATCGTGTAACCTCCCCAAACGAGATAGAAAGGGTGAAATAAAATAATAACTACCATATACTTGTAGTATTTGAATCCTTGATAATATAATACTCAGACATTTACAAAACAAACTCCTGCTCTTGTAGAGAGCCTGCAATATCTTTCTGCAGGGAGCTTTGCAGAAATCCACCATATGTGTTCATTTCAAAAGTGTTTCTAACAGTGTGACTTTAGAGAAGACCTCAGATATGCTCTGTAAGGCCACTGCACAGGGCTTGTTGCCAATAGAAATACCCTACTTTTGTTGTTTTAAGACAAATTGTACATTCACAAAAGGCTACCAAGGTAACACGGGTGATCCTGAAACCGGGCTTGGCTCTCTACGCAGTGGTGGTTCCAAATATCACAGGTGAGCAGCGGTAGGCATCTTGTAGGAGCCCGAATGGACTTGATGGCGCATGTTGTCGTCGTTGTGAAGCGGAACACGCCCCATGCTCACACCACCATCCAGCTCTGGACCAGATCTTGATTGAGACCCAAAGTGGAAAAGCTGAGAGAACCGACGGACACACAGTGGAGTAAATTAGGCTCATGCGGGTGCGCTGTGCGAAACGTTAATAATTGAGAAGGCATCTGTTCCAATTAATGTGCCTCCTTAATATCAAATCCCTATTTAAATTTCCCTATCTAGGTCGCAGTCTCAATATTGCAGTAGCATGAAGTGAATTGGCTTTTTTTTTTAAAACATTAAGGTTTAACAAATGGGTTACAATGCTTAAGAGCCTCCCCTATGCGTCCCAAGGCAAGGCAAGCCTCTCGGGCATTCAGCAAGATTGGACAAAGCAGGATGTTGCGTAGACGTGACTCTGTGGGGACACCAGAATGTGGCCTGCTCTGTCTAAGTGCTCATGCCTGAACAATGGGAATTACTTTGATTATTTAAAATGTCTCAGTGGTACAGTGGACCTCATTATCGTCTTGTAAGTTTACAGATGTCTTGACAGGTCATTTGAGCCAGGAGCCATCGGAGCTAGTAGAAACTAACTGGAGAATTCACTGCTGGGCTGAGCGTAGTGTGTTATTATTATTCTTACCAAATGTTAAGTAGGCGATCGCAAGACACCCAATAGATTAGCCATCATTTCCGTCTTCTTTCTCTGCTTTCTTAACCCTCACGAAGGCTTGGCCATCTTTCCCTTCCTGAAGCGAAGCCTGGGAGAGTCGTTACTCCAGTCTTCCGCGAGGCAGCAGTCTTTAAACGTGTTCTGTTTGTCGGGCTTGTTTAACGCAGGGATCAAAACATGCTTGTGCGTATTGGAGCAGTTTCCCCCCCCCCAAAAAAAAAACAAAAAACATGACATCTCATGAAAAATAGCTCATGACCAGATCCGCACTATTTACCGGAACAGAGAGCGCTCCAAGTACTCTGCTCGCACATTAAAGTCTAACTGGCTTCTCGCAACACATGTGCATATTTCATTTTGGCAGCATTGATTTTGGCAGCTGTATATGATCAAAGGGAACAATGGGGACCTGGTGAGAGGAGGTAAGAGAGAGACTTTCGGGGGGGGGGGGGGGGGGGGGGTACTGTGCCAGGCCCCTTTCGGCAGGGAGGGAGAGCATGAAAGGTCCCTGTATGCTTAGACACCATCCAATAGCAGCGGCAGTTGAAAGGGAGCCAGCAGGTACCATTTTAAGGTGAGACTTCTAATGCCGTTCTGTCATCGCCTTCGTTCAGCCGCGCACCCCCCAAACCAGAACCTACTCAGATGGATTCTTAGCGAGGAACTCATATAAATGCATAAACAAACAAACAAATAAATAAAAAAAATGCCTCTTTCCCTTTCATCTTCCCACTGCTCTTGGAAGCAAACAAGGCTCCTCCACACAGTTATCGTACTGCAGTATACGAACACCACACTTCAGTCTACTTCACGATGGGTGACCCGACAATGCTTCGCGGTCAGACGACGTGAAATAGAGGCTGAGGTTAACTAAAGGTAAAGACGGCGGGCATTGACGAGCACATTTTTCAGCCCCTGCGCACCCTTCGTTAGACTCGTTAGCATGTCCCCAAAACATCCATTCCTGCAAACGCTGGAAGCTCACGTGATACATGGATGAAAACGCGAACCACCGGAAAGCACTGTGCCGTTATGCGGTGGGTCTGCGTGGATCTGGATCACCCGGCCCATCAGGCAACTGTGTGACACGGCACACTCAGCCTAACAGGCCAGCGCAGCAGTAGATACAACAGGCCCTCAAGGCTGTGGTGGGCATTCAGGGAGGAGCCTTGAAGGCTACTCAATAGGGCGCAAGGTTCTGCACTGTGCAGCGCTCTCAGATGACCATAAAAAAAAAAAAAAAAGGCCGACGCACAGGCAAGAGCTTAAGAGCAGAGAAATGTTGCCGCGCCAGTCTTGCTACGGACTCCGTGTGGGCCTTTGATATTTGGCATTCATGCGTTTGTTGAGGCCTTCCCTGCCGAGGAGGGAATGAATGTATTTCACTGGAGGCGTTGCAGTATTCCAAATACATAACCTAAAATTACAGATATTAAATAGTAAGAAAAATATCAAAGTGGCATTTTGATATCAATGATAAGTATTGTGGCAGTTTTTAGAATGTGCTACGAACCAGCAGGGGTTTGCATCTGAGCTGGGGTTCATGTTTCACCAACTGCAGAAGGAGAACGGCACAATAGCACGACGCTCACGGATATGCGGGCGCTCGAAGTGCGAGCGCTTATCCATCCTTTCGCAAAAGCCTCCTCTCCCTCCCCTCCCAGAAACGGCTTTGTTGCCCAGCGCTCTCGACGGCATTTGAATCATTCAAGGACTACACTTTCTGCTTCAAAGGGAAACCGGGCGCGTATATGCTTTTTGCGAACGTTGCTCCAAGGCCGGCCGCGCGGGACATTTCCTCTGCGTCATCTGCTGCCATATGTTTTTTTGCGGCATGTTATTCTTAGCCGTCGAACGGAAAGTCTCGTGTCGGTGGGAAGCGGGCACTCGGAATGCAGGGGGCCGACTGCACCTAGAAGTTTGGCAGGGGTTTCATGTTTCCCTGAATGCTTTGCCAACGTGTGCATGCGGTTGGCCGGGTAAAAGAAGGATCATTAGCTGAAGGGTGCGGTCCTGATGACTGTGATGAGTAGCGTAGTAGTGAGTAGCTACGTTACACCCACCATACGGTGTGGTGAGTACATACTTCACCGGTTATGGATTTTCACTGCCGTGTTCACATTAGTGGTCTGGTTGATAGGCTGCAGCTCTATGGTTCGGGCAGTTGTCTGTATTTAGTGCTTGTTAGTCAAATGGCATTCTGCAGCTGATGTCTGACAGCACATGTATATCTCACTGCACCCCAGTGCTCTTACTTTGGTTTAGCACAGTGCATCTCACAAAAGGCTTCTTACTGCCCGGCAGGAAAGAATGCCCCATTTCATGCATGGCGTGCTTCCAATTTACCATTATTAAAGCTTTCTGGCCACCGGTTGCCGCTGTGTGTGAAAGGCCTTTGGAGAGCATGTGACAGAGGCAATGCAGCATGGACGAATATCACTTCTGATATGACGTGTACTGCAAAAACAGAGTGATTAAGCCAATGGAATATGCCTTCGTCCAAATAAAGCAATTATTTTAGTGTAGGGCACCTTTCCTCCCCAAGCCCAGAGTTTGTCATCTCACACGTACATATTTCTGTCGTGCCCCACATGCTTATGTAAATGCCTGACTTTTGTTATGCTAAGACCTCTCACCCCATGGCTTTCCCCAGCAGCAGGGTTGCCTCTCTCACCTGCAAGCGTTGCGGGCTCTTTTCTGCCTCGTGGAAAGGTTCTGTAGACCGGCAGGGCGGAATGTTAACGTGTAATGGAGTCACGCAATCCAGGCAAAAAAACAACACCAACAACCCAGTATTCCATTACAGTTACGGAAAAAGAGAATAATTAGTTTCTTCGTCTTTACTCGAGTCCTGCGCTGTTTGCTGTCTGGAAAGAGATGTGATATTTTGAGATCTTCGTGGTGCACTTCACACCTTCTCTTCCTTTCATCAGTGCACACCGTGCCACTTGAATGCTAATAGCTCGGTGTTTTATGGACGTAGGGCTTGGTAGTCACACGTTTTGTTTTTTGTTGTTGTTGTTGGTTCTTATTACTTCATATATATTCTTTCGTCTTTATTTGAAGATGACTCTACAAAAGGTAAACCCAGAGGTGATCCGATAATATAGTAATACTTTGGATTAGCTTCGGTAATGGAATCCATTTTTCGAGTGACCACCCCCCCCCCCCCGCCCCACCCTGCCGACCAAGATATGTTGAAAAAGACATACAGAAGGCGCTCTGGGTGGAGGGGATCTTGACACAGCGAAGGAGAAAGAGCTAAACACCAGCGTGACCTAATTAACTGCTTGATTTCGCCGGCATGACCTAAAGCTTCTCCTGCAAACTAAGAAGGCTGATAATTAAATTATGTTCAATTTTGGGTACAGCCTTTCCCTTCGCAAAGTCTAGCCTAAAGCTCTGCAAATTTTGGTAATCAAAAAGCGAAGACCTTAAAGGGCAACAAATCGCGGCCTACGTTAATACCTTGATCGGGTAAGAATAGCTTGCCTCTTCATAAACCTCTACATTTCTCTGCCATTTATCTTGAATTAAATATTAATTTCAGATTGGCATTTCAAATGCAATTATCCACTAATATATCATAAAAGCAGAGAACAAGGGCGAGACCTAGTTATTTTCTGATGCTAAATGACTTCAAAATCAGAGTCATTATTTAATAAAGGTTTTGGAACAACTCTGGATAATACACTTCATCTCTGTGTACTTCCCCAATTCCCCTAAATGAAGTGGCCTTGCATTGCCACTTGCCTTATAATGGAAACCAGTTTAACCAGTAATGTTGTAAAGTCGGTTTCCTGGCCTTTGCCGGAGTCCACGGTGTTTGTATTACCTCAGGCTATTGTTCGAGATTTAAGTTACACCTGATTGTTTAGACCTGGACTTAATATGACACCAGGTTCTTGTGCACTTCTTTGTCCACTGAAAGTTTGACCTTTGCAGTGCAGCACTCATGACTCAAGTCTTGATGTACACTGCTGTTAAATGCTTGGCTCACTTGCAAGTGAGCGGTGCAGGGAGGCCAAGCACGGCATGGACGAAGGGAGTACCAACCCCCCGCCCCACACACACACACATACACACACACACACACACACACACACACACACACACACACTTCCATCATCCCCCGCCTCTAGGCCACCCAGTTACGCTGCAGTACTGAATAAAACAACAGGGACAGATTTGTTTCATTTGTGCTGACTCCCAGTGTTTTAAATGAACCAGCAGACAAGCGGGGCTGTGTTTCCAGACATCTCTGCTTTGCACGCATGCACGCACACACACACATGCACACACACACACACACCAGCCAACACTGGAAGGTCAAACTGCTCTTGCTCTCGGCTCTGTAGAAACCAGGCGCTCGCCATAAATGGGTATCTTTGTGGCAGAAATATTGGGGATGATCCGCGGCGGTTCACCCAGAACCGGAGGGCGGAGGTCCCGCCACAAGGCCCCGTGCGGAGACCCTGCACCCCCCGCTCGTCCCGTCTGCGTCCCTGCTCGGTATCTTTGGTTCGCTATTTCAGGCGCTCTCCACCGTGTGCGAGGATGACTCCGCCCTCTCACCCCCCCGCCCCACTCATCTCCGGCCTGCCTGTCATCTTCCGCATGTCACATGTCACGAGGGGCATGTGATGGAAATGTTTCGCTGAATTGTGTTGGTGTCAGATGTGCTGACACCTGCGGCTAATTTGACTCTGCACAAGTTTGTAATGTAAATATGGGGACTGATGGCTGTCAATCCATTAAAAACCAATCCATAGAAAAATTCCACGTTGACCCCTCGGAATTGGGGAAGATGAGCGACCGACGCCAAACAGTTACGGTGTTGATCTAAGCAGTTTTGCTGGTTTTACACAATGGCCTGGATTAATGGGCAGCCATCTAGCCTTTGCTATAGCAACGGTGCTAACAGTGCGTGGGTTTGCCTGTGGTCCAAGTCCTACTGCCCCGCATGACTGCATAGTAATAAAACGCATTGCGTTTGAGCAGATTTAGAGTGAAGGCGAGGCAGCACTGGTTCGAACAGCCGTCCCTGCGCACACCTCCTTTATAATGTTTTTAAATGAAGGCTTTCACTGATGTACGGGGGGCTGAATTGCCATAAATCTGGCCTGGCAGGCCACTAGCTCGCACCGGCAATTCGCAGACATGCCTCATGCTGGAGACCATTAGCACGTAAGAGCTATTGAACAGACTCGGCCGCGGGACTGCCACACCACCACTGCCTGCGTGCGAATTCGCCTCGCCGGTAGCCCCACCCCTCAGCTTTAGACCACACTGCGTAAAGTGTCCCCGTGAGCCAGAGAGATAACATGACCCCCATATCTCCCCTCCTCGAGCCGCCCCCTCCTGCCAGTGGTCAGTGTGAGTGATTGGCGTGCTGGCTGTCTCTTAATGATGTCAAAGGGCCCCCTCTCTAATGGGAGCCTTGCCTGCGCACGCCCATCTGTCTGAGGCCGTGGCGGGCCCCTCTAAGCCAGGTTTGATTAAATGTCAGAAGCAGAGATGTCTGTGCAAAAAAGTGAAAGAAAAAAAGAAAGGTGAAGGACAGCCGCGTGGAACGGAGATCGTTCCGGAAAGCCCGGGGGCCGCCGCGGCTCGGTGCATTAACAACAAAAGGAAATTAATTTACATTGTAATGACGAAAGCGCGTTCAGAGCCAGGGTGGACGGGAGAAGCAGACGCGGGCTCTCTCCTCGCGGATGGCGTCTCGGGGGATTTTTAAAAAAAATAATAACTCAACGGCGACTCACACACACACACACACACACACACAGGTGCAGCCACGCTGTCAATGGGCAGAGCTGTGCGGATATTCTTCCTGCTTAAGCTCTTTAATATGTGTGCGAGGCCTCCTGCTGAATACCAAATGGACCCACTATGCTCTTCCAGCACTGAGGGAAACACTGAGGTGTTTATATTATGATGTTGCTTAGCTACCAAGCGCCAAGACAGTTCAAGGTCCTGTAGGAGAAGCTAGGTAGCATAATAAAAATAATGCTTCACTTAATTAATTTGCTTGTGCATCATCTATGACTTCTTTATGCTCACTGGCAGGTGATCGTGGTAGCTTATACTGCACAGTCTTGCTACACTATAATTGCTTATCTCTTATATGTATATAATCGCAAAACAAGACCCGCATTGGCATGTACACACACGTACACACACACACACGCACGCGCACACACACACGCACTTTCTCATGCATCATTTTCCTTCGCTTTCACACCCGCCGTTTTCAGTTAAACTCCTTTGGCGCTTTATGTTCAGTCGAAGCCTGTTAGAGATCTTCGCCTCCACCTGGTAGACCCCTAGATGAGAGATGTGCGCTAACTTTGTTCTCAGCTGAACACCTCAGCCCTCACGGAGCTATTTGTCAGAATTTGACACGCCCACCGCACCCTTCCCATCAGCCCTGACGCAGGCTTGGCTCAGGAACACTCCAGCCGTCACGGATGCCGCTTCGTTTGGCCCGAGCGCGGCGGACGAAAAAAGAAAAAAACGCGGCGGCAGTCGTTGTTTGCTGCCAGAAGACGGGAAGGTTGCACCATCGCGAAGCAGAAGTCGAGAGTTATTAATGGCTGACGGTGTGTGGCGGGCCGGGGCCGGCCCGCTAAACGCCGCCCGCCGTTGCTGTTTTATATCGCCGGCTATATTACATCAGTCCATTACCGCGCGCTCCGGCCCAGCCGGCTCGTTCATCCACCCTTGTCTCGCTGGCGTCACTTTGCGTCCTTCTGAGAGGCCACGTCCCTCGTTCTCCCATAAATCCACGGTCCGGCGCTCGAGGGCCGAGCCTGCTGCCAGCGCGCGGCCGTCGCCGCTCTGCGCTCGCCCCGACCGCTGAGGTCGCCGCTCCTACTGGCTGCGCGAATGCCGGCCAGCGCTGTTAGGCGGCGTCTTTCTGACACGCAGCGAGTCTGCGGTGGAGAAGGCCGCTTGAGTTCTGGAGGCTCCATTCTCGCCTTGTCGTATTGCTGGTACGCCTCGGCACATGCCCACGAGTGCATGCGTGTGCCAGCAGACTGAGAGAGAGAGAGAGAGTCTCAGCGATCTGCTTGCAGATGGAACACATGCTTCGGCTTCGTTCGCCTGCCTGCTGAATTATTACTTGGAGATGCTGCTGAGAACTGCAGCCAGTCGGCTCGTGGTTGTAGTGCCTCATATCCCAGTGACATCCTCAGTGCTATTTCCTCCTCTCGTATTACTAGTTAATGAAGGAACATACTGCAGATTTTAGTGGTGGAATTACAGTTAATGGATATAGTACTCTTGTCTGTCACCGGCTCTGTTGGGTATGTTTTGACTAGTGGATTTCTGCACATCGTATCTCAGGCACTGCCCATTTTAACCCAGGTGAAAACACATTTCTTTCACCCTGTGCAGTATTTCATTTATGACGATCCTCATTATACCGCAAGATCTGAGCACTCGCTGTGCCATAACACAGTGCCTGAAACGCCGCCAAGGTTTCTGGTCGTGCAGGTCTGCACTGTTTTGAAATGCGATGTATCCAAAGCACAGCCCTGAGGACTTCTTTCCTGATTATGGTACATTCTGAAATTGAAAGAAAGAAAAAAAAAAACCTATCTAAAAATACCAGAAAGTATTTCACTGCACACCGAGGCATTTATACCACAGCTGCAGCTCTGGTTTGGAGGTGGGTTGTGCGGTCAGGTTCTGGTTTTGGTGTGCTTGCCCTTGGCACGTGGGGCATGGCCAAGCTCGGTGCTACCGCTCTGATTTATGTAGTGCCGTTGACTGTTTTCCACACAATCCAGTTGCCCAACAGCAGCAGCCGCACAAGCTGTTTGGAGCAAGAATACAGCAGCTTGTAAATCAGGATTCACAGTTGCCCTTACACACACACACACACACACACACACACGCGCGTGCACGCACATCCGTTCTCCTCGCAGTGGGGGAAAAACCCCCTATGGGTGAGAGAGCAAGCTTGATTAAGATGGAGAACAGGATGCTGCTTCGCGTTTTGTTCGTCTTCTGCATGGCTTGGGGAAATTAATCAGCGTAGTGATTCGTAGGACGAGAGATGCCCTGGGCACGCCGCCCTGCTGTAGGTTCAGCGCAACATGCTTCTTTTACTCTTCCAACATTTTTGTTCTTTAGCCTCCCCACGCCCCCACCGACCCCCCTAGGTCTGCTGCAGACTGCCATGCCACACCTGCAGTGAAATGCCTGACGACATCTGTACATACGCCTCTTCTATCCAGAGGTCACTTTGCGTTAAAAGCCCGTAAGACCCCTGTGGCCACCATCCCTAGCTCCGCCCACTCTGTGCATTTACTTCCCCACCTGGCTGTACCGGATGATAAGGGCGTCCACGTGCAGGCCTGAGCCTCTTGTTTTTGAGCCCCCGTGGAAGGATGACCCCAGACTGGCCGGCGCCTTCCTGCAGAACACGACATCGATACGAGTTTTAAAGGGAACCAGGGGGAAAGGATGCAGCACAGATATCAAATATGAGAAGCACTTGTTTATTAGGGACTGCAAAAACAGAGACTCTTGATCCTTGGTGAATAGAGCTTTCCAAAGATTTGTATCAGAATTGGCTCGTGGCCTGCTTGTATCACACACGCTTGTGTGTACAATGTGACGGAGGCAGGATTTGAACTCACACTCGCCCAGAACTTCTGCCTCACGCTGCTTAAAAAAGGCAATTGCTTCACTCAGTGTGCCAAACTGTGTCACAGTAATCATAACTGGCTGCTGGAAGTGTGAAAGACAGCCTGTAGTACGTATGCCTAACCCCTACGCAGACATCTGACCTTCGAGACAATTCCACCGCACACACTACGCATCGCATCGTCAAACTCACGCTTTCCTGGGCATGTAATCTAGACTCTACCATCCCCACTTTTTGCCCCTGAGCTTAACAGGCTCAACATTACGTTAGTCGAGCCCCTACAGGTTTCTTAGTTACGTACTGTTATGCACTGTTCCCAGTACCGTGCCGTAATTCACTGTGTGAGGGCCTTCGCCGTCTAAAAATCGAGAAGGTGATCTGTGCTTTTTAAAAAATTTTTTGCCAGATAGTACGAGTGGCATTGCTGGGTGTGAATTCAAATGTGCAATATCTTAAAGTAAAAGGACACCAAGCAATCGGAAAGGATTCTTCCTTTAGATCTTAAATTCACGGTGCATAATTGAATTCTGATCGTTTTAGTTCAGCTTCCAAACGTGGCGACGCAGGCATCTGAGAGACAGAGGCCAGGCGGTTCGACGCTTTATAGCGTTTCACACCACCAAGGGTGAGATGTGTAGCATTAATGCACATTTCAGAAGCCTCCACCTTGAGTTTTGTTTCTATGGCAACTCAATTCCAGCGGCAGATAAAAGACCCATTATGATGTTTTGTGGAGGATTCGAGACCGAATCTTTGTGCTGCTGTGGAGGGAGATTTGTCTTGCTAAAGTTCTGACAACTTCCCCTGGACCACTGAGAGCATTGCCGGCCCCGGGCACACGGCCGACTTCGACGCAGACTTCAAATGGGCTATGAGGTGGAAGCATCACGCATTACTTACCCCTGCTATATTCGCTACGCTTACTATGTTTGTAAAGAGAATACTATGTTTGTAGAAATACAACAGCATACGCGAGCCCACAGAGGAAGGCGGACGCAAAGGTCTCTTTATCTGTCCTTACACAGCGCTCTCCCGGTTTGTGATCTTTCGTCTTCTCTGATGTCGACACGCGCTCCTGTCTCTGGTTTTCGGTTTCAGACGGGTCAAATGTGAGAACGTGCTCTCACGCTTGCTCGGTTCTACTGCGTTCCAGGTGATGGTGCCTAGTCGTGTGGCACCAAATCGTGTTTTTTTGTTGTTGTTGCAGGGGCCATATTCGACGAGTCTGCCAAGAAAGACGACGAGGTGTTCCGCATGGCGGTGGCAGACCTCAACCTCAACAACGAGATCCTGGAGACGGAGAAGATCACCATCTCTGTGGAGTTTGTGGACGGGAACAACCCTTTCCAGGCGGTACAGGAAGGTAGGTGTTCTCAGCTGCTCACTTCACCATGAACGGTTTTAGACTGAAAATCACACTGTGGCACCCACACTCATCAAACTGAAACTATTCATCTGGTGAATGTCGAGTCTTCCTGTGCAGGATAATGGGTCAAAATGTGTTAAATGTGTGAAAACCGGGTATCTATAAGGGTAAAATTGAAACTGTTGGGTCAGCAACTGCTGAAGTTTTGTGTAGCTCTACTGACATTCATAATTACTTAAAGGAAAATGTACCATATAGCAACATGACAACACTACCACTGCTTAGAAACATATAAAACAGCAACACTAGCATATCAAAAAGCAGTCTTGGCTAGAATGCATGTGAATGTAACAGACACCAATTAAAAACACTATTTGCATTTCTGGTATGCTTTTTATTCAGTTTCTTATAACTCCAATAATTACAAATATCTTGATCTTCTTAAATGTTTGAAATGTCTATTTAACATGTACACACACACACACACACACACACACACACACACACACACAAAATTATGTAAATTAAGCAGGAAATTAGAACATGAGACGTAAGATGAAGTAAGCAAACACGAGTACTGCAAGCGAATGATCTGATTAGCCCCCTTTTAACGGCCTTTTCCCATGTACGACAGCCACTTGTGCACTCCATCCTTCCACACTCGGTCAGGCGCTGGGATGGAGCGCCGTACTCCTCTGAGCACTTCACTCGGTCTTCTCGAGCTGGAGGTGGAGGAGACACAACAACTGTTTCTCCTCCGCTAAGATTACACTCTCGCTCGGCGAAGTGCGGGCGTGTGCAGTGGCTGCTTCGGACGAGCCTGCCCCTGTTTCATCACCCCAGATAAAGGTCGAGAAAAGGTTCGGCCCGATTGTCTTTTAAGGCGGCGAGATAAGATGGTGTTCGCCGGCTGCTTGTACGTTTCTCTTAATGGAGAGATCACATAAATCTTTTGGAGGCTGTTTCTGCACAGGACTGCAAAACCGAGCGCGTAGCCAGGCGTCTGCGGCTACTCCCTAATCTTTCTAATCAGCGCAGAGGCGTCTCGAGCCACACTCCAAAGAGAGGCTTCCACTGTAGATGAAACCCACTGACTTTAATTAAAGCAAAAGTCTGACTTTGATTTTCGGAGTTAACCGACAGCTACACATCCAATATTAAAGGAGGATATTGGATTCTTCGGCTCTATAAATACTGCATTGCGTATACCTGCTGTACAGGGAAGCAGGGCCTAAATTAAGTGGGAATTAGAAGAATTAAAGGTGGCATGAGTAAGTAGGGTTTTCCTAATCTCTCTGCATCCTGTTATCACCCCTTATTCCAGTGACATTATACTTGCATGCTTCTCATCAAGTAATTTGCATTTACAGAGCTTAGCTGACACTTTTATTCAAAGCAAATTACAGTTATGACTGAGTACAACTTGAGGGTTAAGGGTCTTGCTCAGGGGCAATTTAGGAGTGGTGGGTCTTGAACCAGCAATCTTCTGGTTACTAGTTAAGCACCTTAAACACCAAGCTACTGTATACGTCTACATGTCATTGCACCAAAGGTTCTGAATGAACGGGGCACCTGGCCGTAGAACGGAAACGGCTGTGTTAGCCAGCCCCACCCGTGACCACTAAGGGTGTCACCACTCATACAGTGCAGGCCTGCAAACCTCTTTCAAGATTCTGTTTTCTTGTTTATTCAGAGATCCCTCCCTGAAAAGGCCTAATTACAGGTGTACATGTGCTTCGGTTCAGCCCGAGTGCCGACGAGCGACTCTCTCCCATGGACGTGTGCTTCCGGACCTTGTTATGCGTTCCTCATTTGTTTAAACATATGTTTAGCTTCATGCAGCGCTACCACTGTTTTTTGTTGTTGCTTTTTTTTTTTCCAGCCAAAAGACCCATCGCACCTCATCAGCGATGTTACATCTGATCAGACTTGGAGTTTTGCCAAAGCAATTAAGCTTTGCAGCTTGTTTGTAAAAAGAGGATTTGCGCTTTTGCTTGAGTTTAGCCGACGCAGCAAACGGCCATGACAGCTGAGCTTCCAGAGTGTGTCCCTACGTGTCAAATATATATGACACAGCTTAACCATTTTAACCCCCAACCATGAGCCCTCCTCCCAAGGAAAGAACCTACTCAAATAGGAATATATTTAGGCAGCGTGGGTGGACATGCTGAGTAGCTGTTTCTTCCAGATCTATAGGCACATATGTAAATGATAAATCTGATATTAGCATGTGTTGCTCCCACTGCTTGGGATCTGATTGGTCAGATTAGGTTGAGCCCATCTGAAGTGGAGCAGAGAGAGGGGGGGGGGGGGGCTTCAGGCTGCTTTCCTATCAGTGGCCTGTCTGATCTACAAACAGGTTTGTTTAGTAGATGAGTGATAGTCAGTGAACTGACTAGCCATCAGTAGTTAATTTAGATCGAATCTTAATTCATTCAACTCTTGAATTACTAGCATTTATTTGAAATATAAATACACAATTAATTGTTTGTCGAATAATGTTGATTATTCCACTATTATAGTATATGCTTGAAAACTCAGAATCTTGTGCCAAGATGTGATGTTTATATGTAACTTTTTTAAATGTTTATTCCAATAGCATTTGTTTAAATGTTTATTCCATTACCTTGCTCTGAAACCTTTTTTTATTGTTGACTTATGTAATGCAACGCAAAAGTGGAATGAGGCAGTTAACACAGAACATTTATCAGTCATCATTCATACATTTTTTTTTCTTTGAAGAAATAGATCTCTAAATTGAGGCTGAGGAGAGAATAGGTATTTCTGTCCTCTCTGTTTGACTAATTGCTAACTCTTTGTTTAGTGCCAGTATTTACTCCTCGCGCTGAATCACATCAGTCTCCGGGTTTATTGGGAGCAGCTCACTGAAAGCGTAATCATCGAAGGCCAAAAATGGATGCAGGTCCCCCTGTTACTGCCTTCCCTGCCTAGTCGCCAATTTCACTACTGCCACCAAATTGATTTGTTTTCCACAACACAAGTTTTTAAAAGCAGTGGAAAACTTCAGTGGGCTCTTCTGACGTTCAGTTCCGCTTGATGTTGTGTGGAGACAGAAAACAAAGTATGCTCTCTTTGCTCTCTGAAATTTTGAAGAAAAGAGCGCATAAATGACAGAGGTGACTTGGTCAATATTTGTAGTTGTGCGCTGAGAACGTTCACGGAATAACATTCCCATTTGGGTTCTGGAATATTTGAATCCCCATACCACCATTTCTAGTCCTTGTGTTAAAAAAACAAATCAATGGCTCTTTCTCCAGGAAGTCTCCAGGAGGTTGTAGTGTCTCACCCTGTGTGTGGGACCATTCAGCGATGTTCTGAATGGGTTTAGTGAAGAATGCAGAGATGGTTTAGTCTGTGACCTTCTCCAAGCTACTTTTGTGGTAAATGTTGTAGAACAGAGCAGTGTAACTTAGCAACAGGTTTTAAAAAAATAGAAGATGCAAACTTGTGGAATTAATCACTGCCATACTACAGCTGACATACTATATATAAGTTGAGTTTCATGGCTCAAAGATTGTCTTCCTATATTTGACCAACGGATTTATATAGCACGCCTTATTTTTACACTGAAAGAATTTTTAATGCATTTCTTTGGAGCCACCACACTAAGATGCCCTCTTCCCCAGAGAACACTCCTCTATTACACTCCCAGAGAACACTCCTTTATTACACTCCCAGAGAACACTCCTCTATTACACTCCCCGAGAACACTCCTTTATTACACTCCCAGAGAACACTGCTCTATTACACTCCCAGAGAACACTCCTTTATTACACTCCCAGAGAACACTCCTCTATTACACTCCCAGAGAACACTCCTTTATTACACTCCAAAAGAACATTCATTTATTACACTCCCAGAGAACACTCCTTTATTACACTCCCAGAGAACACTCCTCTATTACACTCCCAGAGAACACTCCTCTATTACACTCCCAGAGAACACTCCTCTATTACACTCCCAGAGAACACTCCTTTATTACACTCCCAGAGAACATTCATTTTTTACACTCTAAAAGAACATTCATTTATTACACTCCCAGAGAACACTCCTCTATTACACTCCTAGAGAACATTCATTTATTACACTCCCAGAGAACACTCCTCTATTACACTGCCAGAGAACACTCCTCTATTACAGTCCCAGAGAACACTCCTTTATTACACTCCCAGAGAACATTCATTTATTACACTCCCAGAGAACACTTCTGTTACACTCCCAGAGAACACTCCTCTGTTATGCTCCCAGAGAACACTCCTTTATTACACTTCTAGAGAACATTCATTTATTACACTCCCAGAGATCACTCCTCTGTTACACTCCCAAAGAACACTCCTCTGTTATACTCCCAGAGAACACTCCTTTATTACACTTCTAGAGAACATTCACTTATTACACTCCCAGAGATCACTCCTCTGTTGCACTCCCAGAGAACACTCCTCTGTTACACTCCCAGAGAACACTCCTTCACTGTAGTAAATATCATGGGACCCTCAGTGGAACCACTTCCAATGCCGTGCATTGGTCTTCATCTCCTAAATGCCCCCCAGCTCAACACCAGCCTTGCAGAACTATAGCCCCAATCCAATTATCCAGCTTCTAATCAATGGGGGGTGGGGATGGTGGCTCCAGCAGTGAGGCTGACATTTGTGATAAAGCAGCGATATGACAGCATTCTCCAGCTGACAGCTGAGGAAAACCCTGCTGTCGAGGCTTGATGGCTCCTCGGAGGAACTTGGCCTTGCAAACAGGTTTGTTTGGCACTTTTTCAATGGGTAAACTGGTGCTTTCAGAGTCTTTCCCATGAATGATGGAGAAAGATTTCTTTTTTGGGGGGTTTTGAAAGTGGGCAAACGCCACCCGGCAGAATGTCTCTATTGGCCATCACAGGAAAGGCAGCGAGCTTCCTGCTCCCTCAGAGAGCTGTCCTCTTGGGCTGGGAGACTGATCTTGGCCAGACTGTCGGAAATGATTATAGCTCTACACCACAGTCCAAACATTCACCAGCAGCCAATACCTTATGGGGGACAAAACGATCTTGCAACACAGTTAGATAAATGGAGATATTTAGGAGAAATAAACTGATCTTTGATGCAAATTTGAATACAATTTATTGTTGATATACAGCTAGAGCATTAAATGTAGTTACTCACAGCATGCGCATTACTGCCAGCAATGTTCAAAAGAGCCGTTTAACCCTGAAAGCTATCCCCCATTCATTAAGGAATGAAACCGCAGACAACCTGCCCATCTGCCTTTGTTGTGGGAGGGGGGATATTTGACAGGCTAACAAGGCAGTTAAAAGAATAATGAAGTGCATTTGAAAGTATATGGTAGGGGTCTGTGAAAAAGGCTTCTCCATACCTTATAGGCTCTATGAAATATATGGTAGTTTTACCCCCTTGTCTAAAATCTCTCTGTCTTTGCAGGTTTTTCAAAAACAATGGCTCCAGTGTAATCTCCCATGTAGTAGTTCTCCAAATCATAGCTACTGCTTTAAGCTGTTAAGCTGTCTGAATGAAGAGGTCCAATCACCCTGGCCCTAAAATTGTTCCCTCTAACTCTTTGAGGGGATCTCTCCTGGCCTCCCTTCACGTTTCTCTGGCTCCCTCTCTCACCCCCCACCCCCCACGCACTCATCCAAACACAGCCAGGGCAAAAATAATAACTTTCGTCTATTTCCCAGATTTCCTTCTTAACCTCAATTGCGTTCTTTTAAAATCACCCCAATGGATCCTGTCACCGTAATGACACTTCTCAGGCCTGATCCTTCTGAGTCAGCGTGAGAGGCAGAATGAGCTCTGCTGACCAGCCTGTCTCCGCTCCACTGGGAGCCTGATTGTGAAAACCTGTGGTAGACCCCCCCCCCCCCCCCCCTTAAGTGCAGAAACAGAATACAAATCAGCTTGCATTTTCCCCTACACTGATTTGAATCTCTCTCAGGAACAGAGACACCTTGGACCTTGGCCCTCCTCTTACGTAAGTTAGTCTGTGATTCCTTAGGGTCAGGTGGTCATCTGTCTGCTTTCTTTCTTTCTATGCACCCTCGCTCCTAAATCCACCTGTCACCTCAAGTAATTCATAAGCCTGCCACTGAATGGATGGATGGGTTTCATCAAAGTGAGCCACATAGAGTCACATGTTTTGAGACATTAACTGTCTACTTCTGATGTGCATTTAAATTCAGTCTTGCCAGTTTGGCTAAACAGATGTCCAGTGCCCACTTTCCATTTAAGCAGGAAGCAACATCGACCTGGGTGTTGTCAATGACTTGCCACACATTAACGTTCGGCGCCAGTTATGGTGTTTGTGTTGCGGACTAGGACGTCTTACATTTAAAAAGAGTTACGTGTTCAGAACAGGCGGCCTCGCCACTGGACGGAAGGTCGAAGTTGGTTTGTCCTGGACCATAATGAGGATACCAGCTGGCTTAATGACTTTCACCGCCGTCCACCACCCCGCATTCACAGAGATCAAACATTTCCAGCAGCTGCAGTGCACCCGAGCGAGCTCCGCGAAGAAATTAGGCTCTTTATCGATCTCCATGTTGACAAAGTGAAGATCTTCTAAGTTGTCTGTGGGAGCCATCTCCCCAGCAGTAATCCTACTGTGTCCATCCTGCTGGACACTGCCTAAACATGTCTCTCTCTCTCTCTCTCTGTCTCTCTGTCTCAGAGTCGAAGGTTTACGTCTTCGGATGATCCTGGGGCGATCGGGGTATTCTGTCAATATTTGCGCCATTCTGTGGACTTCCCCCGTGTGGGGGGGGGGGGGGGGGTACAGCATTCCTCTAATCCCTACCTTTTCCTCACCTCTTGGTGAAGGCCCGTCCACCCTGTCTGCCAATATGATGGCCCAGTCCATCACCCCGACAGTGATTTTGGATCCCCAGCTGTCGGCTTCTGGAACGGGCTGTCAGTCAGCAGGTTGAGTTACGGAGCTGATCCTAAATCAGGCCCTGAAAGAATGATCAGATTGAAAACACCTACACCCTTTTAGTCATTATCCTTATATTTACCACCCTCCAGGCCCTGAAGAAAAGGGACAGGGATGGATTCTCCAGCCCTCTGGGAATAATTCAAAGCAATTGCGGATATAGCGGTAAAAATCGACCGACCTGCCGAGCGCAGTACGTGTACGGGGGAGGCAGAAGTTCAAGCTGAGGCTAGAGAGCTCAGACGCCTTAGCTACACAGCTCGGAGAGAAAGCACGAAATTAGCGCCTTTAAGTCTCGATTTTAAATGAAGAACAGACATGTTATCGCATGCTGTGTAAGCACTGCAATCGGCAGAAGTCCTGTAATGGCAGACATTCTCTAATATACCTTTAATAGTGTCCATTGCTCTGATGAAATCATTTTAGTTACAACATTACTGTAATAGGGGGATATTGGCTTTTTATGTACTCAATATTTTTCTGATGTCCTAACCCAACCTTAACCTGAGCAGAAGTCGATATGCCCTCAGTGTGGATTTTAACTTTAATTTAAGAAATGTAGTCCATCACCCAGTTCCCTGCACGCAACATTTAAGGCTTGAACGTATCTGCGGTAATGCCGAACTTTTATTGTCAAATATTTTCGCCTAATCTGTTTATTGTGAGTTCTGTAGGCTTTACTAATATCGCTGTCCATGTTTTAGTCAGCCAGGAGCCGCCGCGTATGCTCCCACCCTCCACAGCTCGGTTCGGCTCGCGTGAGGTGCGTCTGCCTGAGAGGCAGGGATTAGTCATCTGCAGAACCCTCCGCAGAAGGGTTTAAGTTTAAGTGTCCGAATCTGTTTTGATCTAAGGTTGCCAGCCGTTCAGGTTTACTTTGCTAGCAGCGGACCGGCATCGGGGCCCCACTGTTCCGCTGCACTCTTTGTTCCTGGGAAGAACAGCAGGTGTGGACGGTGGCGTCGAGTCAGGATCCCCACCCTCGAAAGGCCTTTCCGGTTCCGTGATGTCGTCATGACAGCACATGCCACTTTACCCTGCCGCTGGGATCATCGCGCGAGAAGGGGCTGAGAGAAAGAGAGAGAGAGAGAGAGAGAGTGATGCAAAAGGGGTGTGAGATGAGGAAGAAGAGATTAGGTGAGAGGCTGCTGTAGATAAGTGAAGCTTAAATCTGCTAGGATGCCCCTGTTACATGAGCAGGTAATATACTGTCTTCCACTATTTGTAAAGTGTACTGCATAAACAGTTACAAACACAAACCATTACAGTTACATAAACAGTTACAAACACAAACCATTACAGTTACATAAACAGTTACATTACCAAACCCACACAATGCATTTGATATAATCATAGTATATTGAATAACTTGGCTCATCTTTTTTTTTTTTATCATTACAGTAATTAAGTATAAACAGTTGTGAGGAAAACTGTGCTATGATGCTCATTTAAATTGTCAAGTAAAATCGTCTTCTTTGTCAGGTACAAAAACACCCCTAAATATGCCATGATTGCAGTTTCACTGGTATCATGTGAGCTCATACAGCATGTTTATTGGCTTAAATGTTGAGCAC
>NC_137521.1:5610000-5687500 GCF_041902795.1 Electrophorus electricus | reverse complement strand
ATGACAGCAGTCTTGTGATCTTAACTGGAAACCCCTCTGCACCTGTGCTGAACTCTAGGCACACCTTGGGCTCAGCGCCACGTCAGCCGAACACGAGGTTCTTGTTCGATACCCATGTCTTCCCTTTTCACGTTAAAACCAACCTCTTTATAGACTGGAATATCCAGCATGCAACAAACCATTAAACGCTAGGGCCTTGCCTCATTAACCTCCAACCCTAAGTGCTCTTCTGCTGCGGTTATTGCCTGGCTCTCCTGCCAGGCGGTTGGAACCTCCTTCTCCTCTTACCTGCTCTTTTGGCAGCAGGAGCAGGAGGTGACTCTGGGTCTGGCCCTGTCCAGACTGGGAGGTAGAGGTGTGACCTTCAACTTGCCAGGAAGCGCACTAAGTAACAGAAGAATCAGCAGCGCTCAGGGCACGCTACTGCCTCCATTGCTGCCATAATAAGTACGACCTTTATGGAAATCGCCGGTCCGTATTGCACGGCTCCGTCGCAGGCCGAGCAACTCCGGGCCCTCCCGCCTAAGGAATTGGTGCGGAGATGAAAAAACAAAACAGCACATATTAGGTAATGGGACGGAGACTGAATACGTGTGAAAGGACAGTGGACATGCCGATTTTGACGACTGGCCTCACTGGCCAAAAAAAGCAACATAAGGGTTTAATCATTTATGACCAAGTCTGAACTGAATTTCAGTACTGCTTTTCTCAGACAGCTTTTATTAGTATTTGGATTTCTGAACACTTTAAAAAGCAGTTAATTTAATTACCTGAGAAAATGTAACACTACCAGATGGGTAGTGGAGAAGACAAATAAGACTCCACACGCATCCAGAAGAGATCATGTTTTTATAGTGCTGAAAAACAGAGATTAAAGGTGATGTGTGTTACATCTACAGCATGTAGCAGGGGTAGGCCTGGACTTTATCAGCCAGAAGATTAACGATGTAGGCTTACTTCAAAAGCATCTCTCTTCTGTAACGGTAGTCTTGGTAATATTGATCTCGCCATCTCCCGAGTGACTATTGACTCCATTTATTTAAGCACGGCCCCTAATGACTCGGGCATCATCATGATTTCTGTCATGCAGGCTAAAGGGAGAGAGATTTACTGATCTGGGTACAGCAGTGCTGAGTGTCACGCTCAGAGTGTCACTCTGAGATGAACCCGAGTGTGAGAGAGAGTCTCCTCGTCTCTGTCCTGGCAGACCAGCTGATCTGACAGCTAACACGGTGCAGCGGCAGAGAGGGTCGCGGAGTGGCGCCGACCCCGTCGAGCGCCAGGCCCGGGGGCGTGACCTGTTTTGGCATCGCTGTGTATGCTCTTCTCCCTTGTCCCGCCCAAGGCAAAAGTGCAGGAGCCGAGCTCATTACCCATCACCCTCGAGTCTCCCGCCAGCCACCGAATCCTGACAATGCGCATTCCACGTCAGTCGCCGCCTGTGGGCCTTCTGCGTTTTAACCTCTAATCTGAGAATTGGGAATAATTGGGAAAAACAGCTAGCAATCCTTGGAAAAAAAAAAAAAGATTTGCATCGGGTAGGCATCCAGAGCCTTGCTGAAATGCATGGGAGACCTAGCTGTATACACGTTTTCTGTCAGGGTCTGCTCTGAGCCGGAAGGGAACACTGGTGATGTGGGTTTATTTACTCATCTGCCGATGAATGTGGCATAAATGTGGCGGGAACTCTTTCTGATGGCCTGCTAACAGACTACATCATTAAAAAACCCCACAGGTTGTTACCAGTCATGCAGAAGGAACATTCTTAGTCCCCCCCTGAGGAAATGGCGCTGATAGAGTCTCTTCAAGCCACACTCTATAAGATTTAATAGTTTTCTACTTTGGAATTAATTGCTTGGTGATGCCACTATGTCCAGAAATGGTTGGTAAAAATAGCTCCAGGCGACGCACTGCCTTGAGATCTTTAAAACTCACGCAAAGCTTTCATTACACCATTTAGCAATCTAAGATGTATCAACATTTAGGTGATGGTTTTACCCAAAGCAACTTACAATTATGACTGGGTACAACTTGAGGGATAAGGGCCTCGCTCAGGGGCCTGATAGTGGCAACTTGGCAGTGGTGGGGCTTGAACTGGCAACATTCCCATTACAAGTCAAGTACCTTAACCACTAAGTTCCCACTGCCTCAGCAGAGACAGCAAGAGCGACAGTGGGATTTTGGGAAGAGTTTGTTCAGAGAGATATCTTGTCATGCATTGTGCCTCTGGCTTCATTTTAGTCTGATTTCAGTTAGTGCCATCACACAGATGTGCTCCTTGCTTACACTGACCTTCGATGTGGGTTTGATGCATGAGCCATGGTCGTGAGCCATTGCTCCTGTATTTAAAATCATGATGTCAACAAACTTTTCAGCATTAACGGTTTTGAGGAGTTCAGCGAACAGGCTCACCCTCTGTGAGTGACAGTATGTGCTACAAGGAGGCAGTTGTGAATGCACCTGGCTGTTATTCTTAGCGCCAAAAGAGGCAGAGGTTTTCAGAAGATGGACACCTTCCAGGATGGATTTCTGGCAGTGCCGAGCTCGGCGGATCCCGAGCAAGTGTCGGCGCACCTGCTATCCTTGTCACAGTGCCTTAATTCCTGGAGTCAGCAGAGGCAGTTCAGGCTGGGATCTGATGCACGGCAACCGAGGAGACGGACCGAAACCAGCGCTTTTCCGGGGAGGTGGGGATTTCTACAGCAGCGCTCACGCTACTGTACAGCCGTGGAGTCGTGTTCGGACCCCCCCACCCCCTCCCCCTCACCTCACTCCAAAGGTGGAGAGTGAGGTGTTGAGCAGTGTGAAATGAGTTTGACATTAATGGCCGTCTTCAATCGCCCCCGTCACCTTTCAGCCGCCTAATTATTTACATTTCCGCCAGAGCGCGTGTGTTTATCATCAAAGCTCTTCTATCAGTCACTATCGCCAGCCTCCCCAACAACGCCCCTACCCGGTTCTCTCTTAGTCCACCTCGCAGCCACCGAGGGAGAGGCTGTTCCCATCTCACTCGCGACACCTCTGCGGTGACGGATGACTCTTCCCACAGCTATAAAACACAACACAATAACCCGACACCTGGAGAAAAATGAAATACGCACACAGCCTCAAGCACTGGTTATGAGGAGGCTTCAATTACCTTTTTTATTTTTTGTAGGAAGCACAAAGTGACTGATGCTGTCAAATCCAGAGTTTCTGTATTTGTGTGTCTGTGTGTGTGTGTGTATTGGTAAGCCCGGTGAGCAAGGTAATTAACTCCAGAAGAGCACTGTTCAAGAGTGTATTACATTCCATTGCTTGAAGGACTTACATGTGAGATTAAACAAGCTGTGTTCTCTTTGGCTTGCAGGGTCCTGTTGTTTTTTTAAACCAGAAGCTAAAGTTCATATCTGGACTTGTACCTCTGATTGTAATAAATATGCTCTATTTGCGTTTGCTCATGTTGTGATGAGGTTTTTATGTAATATAGTGCATTGTTACATGTTGTTACATGTTTGAAGGTAAATATATTTCCAAGACTCTGTGGGTATGTTTGTTGTTTCAGATTACTTGACATGAATTCCAACCATGTTGGATGAGCTTCAAAACAATAACACCCAGCTGAATACACCAAAACAGACAGCAGAAAGACCGGCAGTGCTAAAGGCGTAGAGGCATGGTCTCTTGATGGTTTGCACATTTGGCTCTTAGTACTAGGTTCTTGAGTTCAAGTCCCTGTCTGGGTGGAGGTTTCATGTTCTCTGCATGGGTGTCCTCTGGGGTCTCTGGTTTCCTCCCACAGTCCAAGATCATGGAGGTTATGTTGACTGGATACTCTAAATTGTCCTATGCGTGTATGTCCAGTGATGGCTGGTGCTCTGTCCTGGTCTTAAGCTCCTCCCCTTTCCCTGCACCTGGTGCAGTCCCCCAGGGGGCTGTGGGTTCTGATCGAGAGGATGCTGTGTGCAAAATTGGATGCTGCTTCTCGTCAGGTGTGTGTGTGTAAAAAAAGAGAGCGTGTCCTTGGGTTTGAGAAAGGTGCTATATAAACGTGACTAATAATAATAAGCTGATTCTTCCTTCTCTTTTTACGGTGGTTTTATGCACCTGAACCGTGTTGAATTTGCATAGCTTACAGTCAGGTTACTTATTTATCATATTTTGAGTTATTACATATTAATGATGATGTGTTTTAAATTCTTTGTAAAAATAACAAAGAAAAAAAGCACCAAGCAAAATAAACCGGAGAACAGAAAAACAAAAGCAAAGAAAAACAATAACAACAACAACTACAACAAAAAGATGTATACATTGGTATACATCCTGGTTCATTAACTTCTGTGTAACCTGACACTGAGGCTATTGAGTAAGAAAAATTCTCTGTTGGAATGTCTATATTTGTATGAATGGTGTGCAAAGAACGCTGACTTTATCAATGCACTGGTTCAAATCCCTACAGAAAAACTGTATTGATTCTCTAACATCAATGTCATACTGAAGCACTTTTACATTGGCCCTGAACTGAATGGAAAAGGTTTGAATTGAGTGAATCCAATAAGTGCCATACTGGTCACGGACACTGGGTTATGACTTAAAAGACCTGATTTGTTGTGCAACTCTACATAGGGATCACCCCTTTCAGAACATGGAGACAGAGGCAAACATCACTCAGGCTGAGACTCCTGAGATAGATGCATCTGTCTGAAGCATTTATGGGACACAGAGACCACACAAACAGGAGACGCTCTCGGCCTCCGGCCCCGAGTCGCTGGCGAAGGCTGGCCTTCGGTGGAAATACGCCATGTTTCTTTTCCATTGGGATCTGTGCAATTGGATCACTCGCTAGCCTGGAGCTAGATTGATGCAGGAGGTGAAGCGAAAATGTAAAGTGGCCTGCTGTGGGCCCAAGGCTCCTCTCAGAGAAGCGGCACAGGTCTCCCACTCCGTCGCCCCCAGGCTAAACCCCATCTTAACCTTCCATTTAGCAAAGGGCAGACTAGCAGAGGGAGAGGCAGAATAGAGGAAAAACAAACCTTTTTTTTTTTTTCCTGAGCACGCCCCCTCACCCCATCGCCCTCCATCAGTGTGGGCGGGGACCGGCCCATGGGACGTTTCAGGATTTGGCTTTGGGATTAAGGCCCGGTCAAGGTTCGGAGAAGACGCAGACAGCCAGAGTGAGGTACACTTGTTTAGACATTGTCTTTGTGCCGGGAGCAAATCAAAGGATTAATATTCAGTGGGGGTTTTTTAAAAAATCCGTTCTTGCTGTCTTTTTCTGGCGAGACGTATCCACAGTAACAGATGGAGTGATATTGCATGTCATAAATGCTTCCCTGGAAAAATGAGCTTTTGTTCTCGCTCAGGTTTGCGAGGCAGACTGTGATACACCAGGCCTCTTGCTCGTCCTCTGTAACCGATGCGCATATCGCCATGGTCAGCCTTCCCGAGCTTCTAGATGTGGGCGCACCGTCTGTAGCTACAGAGGGAGGCACAGTGCCTGTGGTACTAAATGTGTGGAGTCTGCCTGCAATTCTAGATGCAGGGATCTGTATGAGAACATGTTGCCTGTAGTTCTAGATGTGGGTGCTCTGTCTATAGTTCTAGATATGGACACTGTCTATTGTTCTATATGTGGACACTCTGTCTATTGTTCTAGATGTTGACACTGTCTATTGTTCTATATGTGGACACTCTGTCTATTGTTCTATATGTGGGTGCTCTGTCTATAGTTCTAGATATGGACACTGTCTATTGTTCTATATGTGGACACTCCGTCTATTGTTCTAGATGTGGACACTGTCTATTGTTCTATATGTGGGTGCTCTGTCTATAGTTGTAGATATGGACACTGTCTATTGTTCTTTATGTGGGCACTCTGTCTATAGTTCTAGATATGGACACTGTCTATTGTTCTAGATCTGGCTGCTCTGTCTATAGTTTTCACATATTTGTGATGGAACAGAACAGAAGTCAGACAAGGTCAGCATACGAGGCTTTTGCAAACCCCTTGCTTTGATTTGAGAAAAAAAACTCATTTTCTTTTCTGTTGTTCCGAACGTAACCATTTTACATTGGACGCGATTACACTGAATGATTTGCACTGGCAGGTAGTGCTTCTGTTATGGCCATTACTTGTCAAGCACCTCAATCATTTTGCCAGAGTTTTCCATCCACCAACAGCTGCAGGATCCAGAAACAATACACAAGACGTGGTATGCAGTACACAAATATAATCTTTATATAGTCTCTCCCCCTCTCTCTCTCCCTCTCTCTCTCCCTCTCTCTCCCTCTCTCTCTTTTTCTATTCCCATGGGCAATAAAGCTCTGTCATTACAGCTCCCTCTCTTCGAGTTGATTGATATTTTTGTAGGCTGCCTGGGTAGTCTCCCAGATGGCTTTGACTTGTTATGAAAACAAGTAAGTAATTCAGAGATCAGTAGCAAGGAGACGTCTTCTAACCCAGTCTCTCTGCTCCACTGCTCCCCTGCACTGCCTTCCTCGGGACTGTCAGGTCAGGCTGATCCAATCTGAACACTGATCATCACAGTTTTAAACGAAACTGGCTACCGTTTAGCATCCCGGTGGGTTAATTTGTCATTTCCCCTGATTTCCATTTGCATAGTTCCCCCGTATTTAATCCCCCTTTCTGAATAGTTGCCTAATTAGCTGGAGTTAGTGGTGCATACGTGGATTATGCCTTTTGGAGAAACAACACGTATGATCTTGTCTGGAACAGCTTAAGGCAGCGATGAGCCTCCCTCATGCCACCGTAGCTGCGCCGAGCGCGGCAAACCACCATCTCCCTTGCTGCCCCTGCCTGCCGCTGAGGTTTCCTGGGAAACATTTTAATAATCTCATTAGGGTGCAGAAATATTGATGAAATCATGTTCTAAAGTCTCTCAGTTAAGGGTCAGTTGGACCTTATGCTGGATACGCGCGGCGCAGCTGCGCACTGACATCGTGAATGGCGTAAAGAAGGCGCTGTTGGTTGCTAGCAAGACCGGATACGACTCACACGGGTTTGCCTATAAGGCCTGTAGCTCCTGATTAGCAAGGCCTTCTTTGACCCCGCCCGCCTGGCAGGCAGCTGGAGCACGCAGCCCACATATGCTCCAGAGAGCTCCTCGCGGGCGCCGTCTCGCCTTCGGTCGTGACGTGCAGCTTTCCAGGGGAATCGATGCGGTGAAACCCGTGGTGTTGAATTAACGCAGGCGGTGTTCGATCACGTCCAGCTGGGCAGGAATAAACGGTGGAGGAGTTAAGCTTTGGCCGGGAGGGAACCCCGCCACCCCGGAGGCCTCTGTCTGGCCCTCCACCTCTCCAGTTCCCCATCTTGGCGCAGTCTTCGGCGGCCCTGCCGGACTGTGGAGCGGAGGCGCTCTGTTCACAGCGTCTCGTTCCTTACCTGCTTCACCTTTTCCTTCATGCCCCATGTGCAGAAGTGAACAGGTGTGTTAAAAAAAAGAAAATGCCACTGGAACATGTTTGAAAAGTTAGTAGTCTTGGAAGAAGAATTCTGCTTTAGTTTTGAACGGGTGATGCTTGTAATAAATTAGTCACTATCACCAAAGTAACGCTCAAAAACTCTGTGATGTCCCCTTTCACAACCATGAATGCTGATTTCCAAGCAGATTTTAACATTTCTTCAGGTCGTAGAGTACAAATCCATGATAGAACTGTGTGATGCTAATATCTGATGCTGATTGTGATGGAAGCGTTATGTTCAGCAAGACCTTTCTATTATTTTCACTTGTTTTCCCATGATCACCTCAGACAGTATTGAGGGGGGAGAGGGTTAAATGATTGTCTAATGCACCCATAAATTACCGTTAAGTGAACGGAAACTTGGCCGGAGTTGTTAAATTACATTAGCAAATAACACCATCAGCATGCACACACATTCTTACACACCCGCTGGGTTCCTCCCCAGCTTTCTGATTGGTCCACAGGCACGCTGTATGCTCCAGTGTCAGAATGATATAGGGTTCGAGCCAGTGGCACCACGTCAGCACCGTCGGACCGTGGCGCGCGGGGCTCGTGGCACGGCCCGCGCCGGTTATTAAGCCAGGCGGTCATGCGTTTCAAGGGTGGAGAATGCAGAATGCATTTAGATGTAAGAGAGGCGCAGCTTGCACGTTTGGGTGCTGCAGCGTGGCTCCGTCTGGCTCTGGCCAAGTCTCCACAATCGATTGCCCGGCTGCCTCGGAGGCCTCTGGCTTGGGCTCGGGTCCTCTCATTCAATTCCGGTCGCTGCCAGGGACACGGCGCGCAGCTCGGCCAGCCGGGATAGGACCGCTGGCGCTTAGCTCCTTTATTGGATTGGACCGAGTGGCAGATCCAATAGCCACCTCTTAGGCTGATAAGGAGGGAGCCCTGTCACATAAGCTTCTGATGCCAAACCCTGAGGGTTATGGTTTCCTACACGTAAAAATCATTTCTACATACCGGCTGCGGCGAAGACGTGTTGGTGGGCTGCTCACTGCTGGGTTTTCCAGGTGTTGTGGGGCATTTCCCTGTGTCTATCCCCATGTTTCTCCATCAACAAACCCACAAAAGAGTCCATCTGCCCCATCTGCCCCATGGGAGGCCGTCTGCCCCATCTGCCTTCACCATCCCTTGGTTTGTTTGGCAGGATTCCAGCAGAAATGGCCCTCCCGACGATACTTCTTCTCGGAGTTAGCAGCTTTCCGCTGTCTGCCTTGGAATACTGATGTGCTACATAACGGTTCCCATCGATTCCTAGAAATCAATAAATGACTGGCCAGGTCCTTTGCGCGTTGTTGTCTGATTGTTTACATGAGAGGGAATTTTAAGGGCATGATGGAAAAATCCTTGGCTGTGTCTTTGTAGTGGATATAAGAGCATCTTTATTCCGTGAGGTCTCAGAGTAACAGCGAGACACACATTTAGACGGCAGACCAATATAGCAGCAATACGGGGAAAAGTAAATGTTATTAGAAGCCCCACCAGAGACAGCTGACAGAACTGCACATATAGCTAACCCTCTGTTTGCCAGGTGAATTGAGGTGGTTTTATTTGATAGGAAAATGCACAAAGAAGGCAAAAATTCATTTCCAAGCCTCGTGGATTTATAATAACTCGGTCGCTTCCTTCTTCTCATGTGAGAGCCAATTTGCCGAGCCAGTGGAATATAGAAGACATTTGGCTTATTAAGGAGGTTCATCTTTAGCTGCACAATGCTGGATATGGACTACCTCTGTAATGATGCACAGTTAAACCCCAATTACAGGGACATATTAGTTATGACAAAGGGAACAAATCAATGGTTGGAATGCCAGGAGGTTTTTTTTTTTGCTGCACTATAACGTTATTAATAGGATTTTCCCTGTTTGCATTTTGAGCCGATTGCAGGACCGTCTTTCATTGCGAGAGTTGGTTTGTGAAAACTTCATTCACATTAATACGGGCACTTCTTCATGGTTCGGTCATCTGACATGGTTCTGTCTGTCTCTCTCTCTTTTTATCCCTCAGTAATTGCCATGAAGACCTAACAAGCTTTTGGAAAACTCTTCTTTGATTTTAGAATTTCGTTTTCTGTTGTGTATTTTTGACTTTGGCCAATTATATATTGGAAGCAGCTACGCAGAATGATTTGAATGGGCCGTCATAGCCGTTACTTGTCATGCACCTCAGTCATGTTGAGTTTGTCATTCACCGACACCTGCAGGGTCCAGGAACAACGCAGAAGACGTGGTATGCAGATCATAATTCACGCTTTCATAATCATAATCTGTCCCTCTGTCTCTCGTTTTGGGTCTCTCTTTTCACAGATACCTATGTCTTGGTTTTTTTTGTTTTTTTGTTTTCGTTTTGAAAATCCTAACGACAAAGGAGGCGGCAGACTATATTAGCTTTTCGGTGAAAGATACAGAGGATTTAGTATCAATAAAAAAAGAAGCTAATGAGGCTTTATTTCAGGTACTCTCTCTCTCCCTCTGTCCGCTCACTCCCGCTCACACCCCCACATCTGCGCTGGCACACAAAGCTGAGGAATTGCAGGCTTAAAGAATATTATAGTGGGTTTAGCATACCCGTGCAAGCTAGCACAGTTCAGTGGACAACGCGCAACATGCAGTTTGCAAAGTTAGTAAAAAGAAATGGCTGTGTAATTTTTATGAAGTTATAAAATCAATGAAGCAGCAACTCCTCAGATAAAGTGCGTGCTGTGACATTAATCCAGCGCACGCAAGGCCACAGCCAAAATTGCTGTTTCCTTACTCCTTGTTCTGGTGGCTTGCCTCAAAACACGTCTTGATAGCCTTTACCGGTATCGTTCACCGCCATTGACAGAATTGGCCCAACGGAGTTATCTAAACGCAGTTCTTGACTAGGGGGAGTGCTCGTTCTTCTCTCTCCTTGTGTGATTGTACTTAATCCACAAATAAGGAGAGCAAAGGCATTATTTTCTGTATGTTACCTGATTTATCTTCACATTTCACCTTTGCTGAAGGATCCAAGGAAGGAGGAGGCTTGTTTAAGTACCCAGCCCGCTGAGAATGTCCTGCACCGCTGTGTGAAATGTGCAATTGATTAAAAAAGGAAGGAATTTTAAAAATTGTTTTAACCGACTTTTTTTTTTCTTTAGTCACATTAGTCAGGTGCATTAACTTCTGATTCTATAATATATGTACATATTTACCTACAGCTCCTGCAGTCAGGAAACCACTGTTTGGGATGTAGTCCAAGGGCAGAAGACAGCTATAAGTTGGTTGAAGAAGTAACTATGAAGTAACAATTAAGGGGCAGTGCAGCTATCGCTCTGTAATAGGATTTGGGGGTGAGTGTGATATTTCACACTGGTAATGCCCGCGGAGGCCAGGAGAAAACACGCTATGAATATGAGCCTTAGCTTATGACGCACTGGAGTAATGCTTTGCATCTGAAAACACAATACCAACCCTCAGGTGTACTCTCACACAATTACACACACACACACACACACACACACACACACACACACTCTCTCACAGTCCGCCGCAATGCTGTGTCACTGTTTTCAGTGCTCACAAGATGTGCATGCACGTTTAGAGAGTAATTAAACTGTCTCTGGCCAGCCGTTGTGGGCCGAACTTGCTTTCGGATCATGCGCTGTTTGTTTTCTTGGATTTTTTTTTGTTTTGTTTTTTTTTTTGTCGCACAAAGACGACGAGTGCCGATGACACTTACCACAGGTCTGATAGCAGGCAGATGCAATTTGTATTCCGGAAGCTTCATTTCACACCAAGAGCTTCCTCTGAGTCCTGTGCTGGAAAAGTCACATTCCCGTTTCAAAAGCGTCCGACAAACTGACAATGACATTGAGGCAAAATTATTTATGGGAGGGAGACAGAGGAGCAAACTTTGCCTTTAGAGAAGAGAGTTTTCACAGAGGTGATTTAACATGCATAGATGTCAGCCTCTACACTTCTCTGCCCTAGGGGACATACACACACACACACACACACACACACACACACACACACACACACACACACACACACACAAACCATTTTAATGCAAGTCATATGGATGTAAGTAGTTCAGAGAAATAGCTGATTTGTGTTATTATCTCAAGAGATCTCAGTGAAGAACACAGCTCTGTCAGTTAGACCTCTGTTCACTGTGCATTATGATATTGATGCAGCAATGCATTGAAATTAATCTCTTAAGGATACATGTGAGCACACAATGATGCCTCAATCTGTGTTAAAGCCTAACATAAAGGGGAGAATATATGCTCCCGTGTCCTAATAGACTAAAGATCAACATACATCATAGATTAAACATAGATCAGGTAATTTAATGACCTGACCTACTGTCGTTGTGGTTATCATCTTTTTTTTATATTCCTAACCCTGAAGCAGCTATTGATTATATTAAATCAATATTTAACGTCATTATATCTGTAACATGATCCATGTAAGAAATTAGGAACAGGAAGTGAAAACTGCGCTATCCTCTGGTTCATATCAGATGTCCGAGTGGAAGGCAGCTTGAGAATTTCGATCTGGTCATTATTTCAGTTCTTTTGTTTCTCTTGGTTCCCTGGTTATTGTGTGTGCATTTTAATCAGATTAGCCACTATCAGTGTTGATAGCCAACCATGCCTCTCTGAGAGAACCCAGTGGGGAAAGGGTCCTGTAAGCATGCGTAACTGGGCCCTGGCAGTTTAAAACATTTCCATGACGACACAGTGATATATTCTTGTGTCCTCTGTGGCCCTTGCACTGGACAATTTACAGAAAGACTTTAGCTGTATTTTTAAATCCTTATGGGACCTTAAGCTGGTTCTAGGTGAGGAGGAAATGAAATGTATGCTGTCTGCTCGGGCTCCCAGATGCAATGAAAATAACATGAACACCCCGATATGAGACCCAGGTGAACATACGCACATTTAGAACAGGTGGATGAACTTCAAACTATATATGTAGTAAATTTGGTATATGTTATAGCTCTATCTGTCTAACTGTCTGAATGACTCTTGTTGTGACACAAGTCACATTATAGCTACTCGAGCTAACTGCCGTCGCGCAACTAAACAAGGAAAACAAACGATATAAAAGCAGTTACTTCTGTACAGATGTATTTTCTGAATTAACTAAGAAATTACTGAAGCATAACTATAAGTATGGTGCTAAAGTGTTTGCAGCCTGATTGCAGAAGTCTCATCTAGAATGACAATGTCCTCTGATATTGCATATTTATTCCATTTACTTTATTCCATTACTTAGCAATAACTCCTGCTCGTCTGTATTAGCGCCTATGGAGTCTTATACCCGTTGCACTTCATTCAAATCTGTGCCCATTTTGTTTTAATTGCACGATTACGATCTTGTTTGTTTGTGTGCATAATTAATATGTAAAGCTTGTACCTCTACTCCATTAGTGAGGCTCCAGACCAGGCGGTGGGCCCAAAACATCCTCAGTCTAACTCTAGCAGGCAAGAAACGTGGATCAGAGTAATTGTCAGTTGTTGCTAAGCACCTTTGACTGCAGTAATAAGCATTTGGACAGGTGGGACGTTGGAACTGAAAAGGTTCAGGGCATATATTAAATGAGGAAAAGGTGCCGAGATGTGATCTGGCGGAAAAGCCCAAAGGAGCACCAATGGCTGGGGAGGGTGGATAAGGGTGAGAGAGCAGGGATCCTGTGAGGACATTCATTTCACAGAGTTCACCCCCCCGGCCCCCACACACACCCTTCTCTCCCATTTCTCTTCTATTGCACTTCCTTCTCCCTAAAGCACACAGAGATAAGAGGAAAAGCACTAGGTGATCCCGTCGCCGACCGTCAGCTATCGATCGCCCTTGATTAACATTATTTAAAAATATCGACTGAGCAGTGAGGCAGATATGGATGCCACTTGTATGGTTCATGTATCCACGTTGATAGCAATGATTTCTGAAGTTATGAGGAAAAATTGTCCTTCTCTATGGTGCCTGTTTCCCTGGTTAGTGTGCTGGAGGAGCTATCGATTTCTTGCAGTGACCAATTCGTTTAGGGGTCCAACAACTCATTAGGCCCTCAGAACAACAACATAGACTAATAACACCTTTCACCTCTTTGTGTATGTGTTTTTAATGGTTGTGTGTGTGTGTGTGTGTGTGTGTGTGTGTGTGTGTGTGTGTGTGTGTATTTTGGGGGTGGGGGTGTGCCTGGTCAGAAACTGGATAGAAACCATGGCTGTTAGGGCTTATAGTAAGGGGTGCCTCCCTGTAGGAATCGAGCTGTTTCTGTGCGTTGCGGCTGTAATGAACTGAAAGGGCTCACTGAATAAAACATTGCTGAGCCACGTGCGTTCAGGGATAATGCAAAGCCTGCCACTCTTCCTGACCTGAACCTTGAAGTCTTAGCACGAAGACCTGAAAGGGGAGCCTGAATACTCCTGCATCTAGTCTGGGAGCCAGGCTAGGGAGAGGGCGGCACACCCAGGTGAGGGGATTTTATTCTTAGCTCCTTTGCAGGAGAGTTAACTGCCTTGATGTTATATGCTCCTCAGACACAATGTGGAGTCTAATTGCACTCGCGCGGAAGCCGGAGATGAGGAGGTGGGTTGTTTATGTTCTCCGAACTTAGGAAGGTTTTTTGAAGGCCTCGCATTTTTTTCTCATATTGTAACGGAGGTAGGAAAATAAATTTGACACAGTGACTTTAGATGTGATCGACGTTTCAAGTCTCTCGTTACTGTGACCCTAACAGAGAATAACACATGGTACAACACAAGGTGAGCTACACATCTTTTACATAAATCAAATTGACCTGTTTATCCATCCGTCCATCTGTCCATCCATCCAAATAAACACATATGTAATAAAATTACATTTTTTACACTTTACACTGGGCATCTGTTCTACATCGTCTTACGTTACTTTTGCCTAAAGTTATCCAGTTTGCCCAGTGTCACCAATTTTTTATTGCACGGCTGGCTGACTGAAGTCACTGAAGGAAAACTATCCTGAAAGCATTTAGAGAGTGATACAAATAGTGCAGACAGATACAAAAATCTCCCCTGAGGCATGATGGTGGAGTCCTCTCACAAAGATCCTGAGTATAAACTTTTCACTTGCAAATGCTGTGAGCTGTATGGTTGAAAATGTTGAAATAACTGATCTGGAAAATGCTTTTTTTTTCTTTTCATGTGACTAGCACCAGTAAACGCATCGTTTCACAGAAATGGAAAGGTGGCATAAAGCCCATGGTCATCCTTATGAGCTTCTGGCTCGCATGCTCAATCACATTTAACTTCAATATTCTGCATTCTTACATTTGCATCTGCAAAGGAGAAGCCTTGTCTTTTAGCTTTTAGCTCCAGTATTAGACTCAGTCCCGCGGATGTGACCATGGCCACTGTGGCCGTGAAGAAAGTCAATATCTCAGACTCTTATCTGGAACTCCACCCATGGGAATAAAGCAATTCCTCTTCTCTATTCCAGCATGCCGTGGACTAACATAACCTTTCTTCCGTCTCCGTAAGATCCTCCTCGCCTTCCTGCATCTTACGCTTCTTTACTGGAGAGAAGAAGTCCCAGGAGCTTTGATTCTTCACTCAAGAGCCTGCATTTTGATGTATTCTTCGCTGAAGTCGGTACGGGACATACCGGCACTCGGCGACACCGCAATTATAGAATCACCATGTGCCGTTAACATCGGGACCCGACTAATTCGGTTGATTGGTGAAGATAAAAACCGGTAATAGTGCCGAGCGCCGAGGGGAGGGCCAGCAGTTTAAGTGATGGGCGGAGCTCCTCGCCCGAGCGCAGAGTTAAAGCGAGGGCTACTCCGCCATACGACTGTGAGGCACCAGATTAATCCGAATAATGGTCAGCACAGCAGATGGCAAGCTGAGGATGGCCAGAGGCTTTTATTTAGGAGATGATCATTGGTGCTCAGGTCCGTTATTGCCTGGCACTGACCTAAGTGCATCCAGTAGGTAATTTCATCATCATTGGCATGTGATTTACGTTTGCTCTCGTTTGCACTCCCACGTCTTGGGAGGGGAGCGCGGCCCTCTTTAACTGCTGTGGAAGTTCTACCAAGAGGGTGAATAAGGTGTCCCTGTGTTCATGGAAATCTTTTCAGTAAACCGTCTGATTAGGTTAATAGAGTCCCATGAGAAGAGTCTGGAAGCAACAGTAGTGCAGCAGTGGACTGGAGTATGTCCCTGGAGGACCACAACTGTTTAGCAGGGGGTTATCTGCTTCTGGTGGAGCAGTGGAGACTCTGAAAAGATCGGTATGCTTGCTCAACCCTGTCGGCTCTGTCTTTAATCATAACATCGTGTTCTCCTCCAGAGGCTTGGTCACGTTTATCACAGAGGATTTAAGACTGAAACTCAAGAGGAGATGAGCTCGCAATGTTTCTGACCTCCTGGCTGTCTGCTGCACTGGCGCTCAAGAGGTACCTGGGAAAATTTACACTCGCAAAAAAAAAAAAAAAGGTCCGATCAGGATGCAACGTTTAGAAAACAAACCAAATGCTCACAGATTAAAAACGTTTGGTCTGTACTCGGTCCAAGGTCAAAACTGGCCAGTACAACCAGTACAGCGAGAACATCCAGAGAACAGTCAAAAGCAGTCCAGAGCCAAAAATCCCAGGTACAGAAAGAAAGCACCCAGTACACAAGAGGAAATGTTGTCAATACAACATTTAAAATCCAGGTTTAAAAACTACTAACAACTAATAGCAAAAGAGAGACAGTTCAATAATCCATTGTCATAAATCGATGAAGTATCTCCCAATTAGGTGAAGGGGACATCCCAATGTCTCCTGGGAATTTGAGGCCCAAATCACAGACCATATACTCAACCGAATTAGCAGAGGACGTAGGCGGGGGGGTGTGACACAGAGTACATGATGATTGGCATCCCCTCTCTTCACAGGAGCCTGCTGGTTTCCCAAAGACACGAGGGCCTTTTTTAGTGTGGCCACGGAAACGCAAGCCCGGAGGGAGTGTCCGCTGTCCTCCTCGCACAAAGGGAGCCCTGCGTGAATCATCATAACAATAGCTTATTCACGTCGGCTTGACAACGTGGCATTAGCCGCCGTGACTCAGTCTTTATCCTGTGACAGCATTAATCAGCCCCTCAGATTAGCATCAGATGACCTATGTAGTCCTCGTGAAGCGGGGTGAGGGAGCAGCATATGACAGGGCGCCATCTTTAGGATGTGGTATCGCTGTTTTAATATTCACCCAGATTTTCTGCGAGCCATGAATTGAACATGTATTATTCAGAGCTGGTAGTGTTGGCCCACTCTGGAGCAATACAAATGAACGATTAGTTACGATGCTGAGGTGATAAATCAGAAAGGCCAGAGTGAGTCGCTCCCCTCTATGCGTCACATTAAAGGAGCTGAGAACGGCTCAGTGTCGTGAACTCTACACGCATAATGCAGCCTTTCGATCTGCACAGGCTGTAGCTTATCTGTTTACTTATTTATATCAGCCACACACACACACACACATCCCCATGGTGTCATAAAAATGTCTCATATAATAGTAGCAGCAATAATAATACCAAAAACAATTCGTATCATGCATTGTGTCTCATAACAGATCTGAATTCTCTGAGCTGTACTTAGGTGTCTGGTAAAAATGAGGCTTGATAAAGTCTTCAATCATAGCATCGACCGGCACAGGAAAGGCGTCTGTTTAAGCTCAAATGTTCAATGGCCAAGTTTTTTTGATAAATGAGACCCATTATGCTCCTGTTTAGAGTTTATGGATCACATGCACCGGTTATTCTGTGGATTTAACGTGTTCATTCACTGTTCCATCAACTGCTTGTACAAAACTTCACATCATTGCAAATATGCCTGATAAAAAATGGTTCTGATCTTAAGACCTTATGACATACATCCATACAGTCTTTCAAATAGTTATCATCTTGGATACCTGTAACCATAGTCTGTCAGCTTCAGTTTATGTTTGTCATGTGAATTGACATGAGGGGATTCACATTCTCATTTCATATCACATTTATCTTGTGGACAAACGACACTAGGCTTTGCTCCCAGGAGAAGGCACAGAGCCCTCGGCTCACCGGAGAGTAGCATGTGCTACAGATTTATTTATTGAACCTGCAACGCATGGGAGGATTTTACGGACCTTTTTGAACGCAGGACTGTAAATTGTCAGGTCAGCTCTATTTGCTAATGTGATTTGAAAAACCCAAATCTTAAAATCCAAGATTGCTTAACCCCCCCCCCCCCCCCCCCCCCCCCCACACACACACACACACACACCATGCAGTCCTACTGCACACTGGAATACAAACTGCTTGACCTATGTTCCCAGGCCCACTGATCCTGTCCATAACCAAAATACCGAAATTCCTATTTTTTTTACAGCCTAATGAGTTTTAGCCACTAGGGTATGAAGATTGAGTGCGTAAGAGGTAATATAAGCTTATAGCTTAATAATAATATATTATTCCTCTCAAGATGTATTTGACATTACTGATGAATGCGACTAGAAGGACAAGCTCTTCGGAATAAATGCACCATATAATTTAACGTACTGCAAATACATACCACCGCACCACGTCTGCTTCCTGAGCAGACGCCTTCATCTTCTGCGCTGCGCTAATCGCCATCTCGCTTCTCAGCGGGCTGCATCTTCTCCGCCGCGCGCCAGCGGCGGCTGCTCGCTCGCGCCTCTCATCCGCGCTTTTGTGCGCGTGTTCCAGCCAAAAGTTCTCGCTCGGCGCGGGAAGCGGGGGCAGAGGGGAGAACCGCAGGCGCGCCGGGCGAGGGAGCAGCGGTAATTTGCGTGTAAACTGTCGTTTTTACATCACAGCGTAATTAAAGGCATCAATCACATGGCCTGGTTGTGTGTGAGGGGCTGAGATTAGTGGATTTGGTACTGGCGAGGGAGAAGAGAGCGATCAAACCGACCGTATTTCACGCAGATTCTGATCTAAATCAATGAATGAGAACGAGCTATGGATTCGTGAATGCATATGTCTTAGACGAGGACATTATGATACAACATGCCGTTTCTAATGTAGATCGACTTTGTCATTTTGTAGACACTGTGAATCTCTCGCGGACTGGCATGGCATCACAGTGTGATGGGGAGAGAGAGAGAGAGAGAGAGAGAGAGAGAGAGAGAGAGAGAGAAAGGGAGAAACCCATTCTCTTGTCTTCCACTAAATTTGCTGAATTCCACTCTTTCTCTGCCATTTTTAAAGAGCAGAAGCCAACCCGATCTCTTTAAAGTTTATTCACAGGCCATCTGGCTCAGTGTACACAGACGCACACATTCATATGCACGCAAGCACCGAATAAAGCCCACGCGCACGCATGCATGCGCACACACCCGAGCACGACCGCTGGGCGCGCGCGCGCGCACACACACACACACACACACACACACACACACACACACACACACACACACACACAGACAGACAGACAAGAAGAAGCTGCTACTACATAATCATATCTTGAGCTTTCCGGTCATCTTCTGGTATCTGTCGCCTCGCTGGCTCAGAGTGGCACTGTCTGGATGAGGAAACGAGGCTGTCCACAGGCTCGAGAAAACAGCCCGCACTAGCGCGCTCCCAAGAGCCGCCCGTGCTCCCACTCACTATGAAATAAGTGCCGACGCCTTCGGAAAGGTCACCGGTCGTCACAGCAGCATGGTTGGGGCCGTCTGAGCAGTGCTAGAGTGTTGTGTCTGCAGCAATATCGTCTCAGTGTACACTCACAGTTGAAGCCTTGTGCCATGCATGGGCCAAGGGTCTGCGAAAACATATATATATATATATGCCAGATACAATACTCAAATACCTAAAACTGTTACGGTCGGCTCCTCCCTGGCGTCTCTTGTTTCCATGGAAACCGCGTCTCGCGTCTTTGCTTTGCTTCCTCGTTGTTTTAGAGTGCCCTCCCCTCGTTTGGTTTGCATGCCCGTCGTTGTTATCAGCTGTTTCTTGTTATGTGCTAATCAGGCTGTGCACTCACACCCCGTGTTTCCCTCGTCTTGTCACTGATCATTATACCGGCCTCGGTCCTGTTTGTACGAGCCTGCGTGTTCCCGCCACCTGCGTTCAAGCCTCTGTTCCGTGCTCTGCGCGTTTGTCTGTTTTCTAGCCTGTTCATTTATTTTCCTGGATTTTGTGTTTTCCTTTCTGTTCGTTATCGTGTTTCCCAGCTCTGTTCGTGCTGGCTCTGTGAACCTGGGCCGTTAACGACCCAGATTTTGGATTTGCCCTTAAACATATCTCTCCGCGTTACAAAAATAAATGCATATGTGGTGTAGAATTAATGTGTACGTTTCGTAGTACAATTATAACGGTCAATTAAAATACACAGTAGGTCATATTAAAAATAGATTTCTATAACATGTGTAGGTGCAGCAGCTAGACTCGTCGTTAGGTTTGTCAGGAGGCAACGTTGTCCCTCTGATGCCCGCGCGCACGAGACCCACAAACACCATTCTGTTCCAGTACTAGGAGAACGCTGAGCTGCTATGAACAGGACTTTTCTACACATCTTTTGGGCCTTTGAGTATATGCTTTCATCAGCACTAAATTACTTTTTTTTTTTTGCATAGCTTTGAGCATCTGATGATATGGAAAAGAGGAATGATGATAGCCCTTTAATTGTGAAAAGCTGGACCGCTTTCTGAGCAGAGAGCCAGTCCAAGGCTACGATGCTAATATTGTTTGTGGTGGAGATTTGGCCCAGACATATTTGGGTTTTGACCAAGGGGAAGATTTTACAGCTGGAAGCCTCTGCTGTGTCCCCGTGAAAGAGATTTCAGATCCGCCTGCTTGCCTGCACATAGATCAAAGACATCTCCCTCAAAACAACTTATTTTTAGTCATAGCAGAGGAAGTTGTTTGATTCTAAACAGTTTGAAATTGGAACTAGTTTCCTGTTGTGAATTGATTTCATTTCAGGACATTTCAAAGTCATTTGACAGAACATCTTTTTACCAGAAGTGGAACTGAAACAGGAGGACTGTGATGCACTGCCACATCAGCTCTGCTTCTTCCATTTGTGCAATGCCAGGAATTAGAGGACTAATTTCTTCAAAACACCTTCATAATAACCCCTCTGTTTATTTGAATGCACCTGCAATAGCTTTGATTCCTAGATGTTTGTGTCCCAAATGGGTCCAGTTCCAAAACAACGTCTTACCTCTTTCCCACCTGACAGTGCAGCGGATAAAAGTTCTTTTTTTAGGTCTGCTACATTTGTTAAGAGTGCCTGCTAATTACCACTTACAAACCACACAAAACCAAATGCTTAGCCACAACACAAACTTGGAAATGACAGACTTTTTCCTTCTTCCTCCAACTGTTTGATCCCAGGTAACCCTTACTAATTTACTCACTGATTTTAATGTACCACATAAAACATTCAAAAATGGTTCTTTGCCAGCTGTGGAACTGTACCAAAGTGAAGATTTGTTTTATTATAAGTCTACTGTAGTATCACATTAGATAGGCAGCACTCGTATTTTTGCACATTGTAGTACCTTCCACCAAGATTTCTTTACAGAGAAAAAAAACTATGCCTTAAAGGTGTTAAAACAAACAAACAAATATTGATTTTGTTTTCGGTTTGCCAGTATTGTGTGATTCCCTTGACATCTCTATCTACATAATCTTTGAGATTTGCGCTTCCTGGTCCTCTAGCCACTGTTGTGGCAAGTACTGGAGTGTGCGGGGCGTTTGTGACAGAGGGAACCAGCGTGTCTGCAAACGGAGCTGAGTCACTAAACCTTCCCCTCCACCCCCCGGGCTCAGTGGGGAGATAATCTCCCAGCAACACGGGGAAGAGGAGAAGCTGTGCAGCTTCTAAATCTACAGCTTGACACTACCATCTCATTCCTGCAGCCTCTGAGCACACTCTGTCTCTCTCTCTCTCTCACACTCTCTCTCTCTCTCTTCTTATGCTGTCTCTCTCTGACACGCACGCACACACACACACACACACACACACACACACAAACTTAGACCCTTGTTCCCACTCTTTTGCCTACTGTAGTCCCTAAAGACTCTCTTCTCTCTCTCCCTCTCGCTCCCTCCATCCCTCTCTCTCTCCCTCTCGCTCCCTCCATCCCTCTCTCTCTCCCTCTCCTGATCCTTTGGCTGCAGGTATCACTCAAACAGTCCACTACCCCTACCTGTGTCGCTGAAGTCCCTTACCATTCTACTGTTCCATTCTCCAGCTCTGTAGAGGAGTAGGAGCCCATTTCTCTGTACAGGTCCATATTGGCAACAGTGCCACCCAAACATCGACCCAGTTTCACTGCACTTGCTCAGAGAAACACTCTGACTTCGGGCTCTGCTGATACGTTGCTTGAACTAGTGCACCTCCTAGGCTTGGAGGTGGTAAATTGCACTCATTAAGGGTTTTTTAAATATATGTATTTTTATATCACAATTAAGTTAGTGCTATTAATTCTGCCAACAAATCTTCCCAAAATGTATGAAATTTAATTAAGCAGGGGTGGACTTTGGCATATGTAAATGTTCTGTGGTGTAGTGGCCTCAGCATTTTTGGTTGGAATGAAGCTGTTAGAATTGGCCAGGTGAAGTGCAGTGTGTGAATTGTATCCAAAAAGGAGTCTGGAGGGTTGGCAAAAGGAAGGATCACATGCCACAGGTGGCAGAACCTTTATCACATCACACACACTTATAATATAGAGCATGCAGGGCTCAGGATGAACACAGTGAATTATGAAAATATCACCTTTATGGTCATATGGAGGTTTATGGAGGTTTTGATTTGACTTGTCTATTCGTTTCTAGTGATGTGGGCAATGGAGAGGTATCATAACTGCTAAATGTGTGTGTGTGTGTGTGTGTGTGTGTGTGTGTGTCTGTGTGTGTAAAGGAATGGACTTGAAAAGCTTTATTGATGCACAATCTGACATGTAACTATGCTTCCTGTGATGGGATCCAGTCCCAATAAATCTGTGTGTGTGTATGTGTGTGTGTGTGTGTGTGTGTGTGTGTGTGTGTGTGTGTGTGCGCGTGTGTGTGTGTGTGTGTGTGAAGGACTGTGAGATAGAGAACAGAAAGAACCCATTGCCATACACAGGGACAGAGGGTGCACACAAATGTAAATATACATGCAAAAATCAGGCAAGCGTGTTGCCAAACCCCTGCGGGCTGGAGCGTGCACACAGGAAGTGTCTCATGTGCCAGTGCCGGTCAGCTGCTCGCTCGCACGCACGCACACACGCCAGAGGCACCGGCCGAGAGGCTTTGACAGCTCACAGAGAGCAGGGCTGACCCCTCTCCCTCAGCTACTGCAGTCACCACAGCCTCTAATGGGCTCACTCGTGTGGAGGCAAACAGCCAACACGGTGCCATGTGCAAGCTGAGCTCAGGCCTTACTGAAACAATTCAGCACTCAGAATATCTGCAGCTCCAATCAGGAGTCACCGATGCTTGTAAGCATGCTTGTGCAACAGCAAAAGATTTAGTATTTATTGCTGAATGAGATCACCCATTTTAGACTGCACGCTTATACGTTCTCTAGGAAATTCTAAGCTACTGCTGGAACATCTGTAGCAATGTTCCTTATTCATAAAATTAAACTAGTAAAATGAATTAAAGGTACATGAAACGGATATGATGTTTCTAAGTAATTGGTTTTTAAAATGCTAGAACGTATGTGGTAGTAGGCATGGGCGTCACTAAACTGAGAGAATGTCTTTTTTTTGTTGTTAACCAGCCAGGAGGTCAGCAGAAGTGCAGTCTAACTGCAACCTCCTGAAACCCCTCATGAGGTCAGGAATTGCGAGCAGCTAACAAGCAAGTCCGAAAACAAGTTGCTTACCGCCTCTTTAAGCCGTGTTTATAATGCTTGTTAGTGAAACGAATGGGAGGCGGCAGGTGTGAAGAGGGATTATTATGATGACGCTGACATTTGGCATCAATGTAACCCCCAGAAGGTCAGAAAACATGCAGGCAAGTGCATCAGATGCAAATCCAAAACCAGAAAGAAATCAAAAGTTCCAAAAGAAGACAGGACTTCACACACTGGCAAATAATAGGAATATGAGTGAACTAAGTAATGAGTCACTGAGCAGAACAGGCGTTGGCAGTTGTCTGTAGGCAGAGCGTGGATCAGGCTGGAGAGAGATCCAGCAAAACGGCAGGGCGTGCTCATATACACGGGAGCTGCCGTGATGCTGAGGCACATCTAGGAAATGCAGAGTGGAAGTCCAGATGCAGGTGCCCAAAGAACCGCTTGTTTTGCAGCAGGGCGCCTGACTCCAGGAGTCCAAGAGGGTTTGGCGGTTTTTCTGCTCCCAGACACCTTCTAAACCTGGTGTTTTACTGCCTATGTCAAATCAGGAACGCTTTATTTAATGCAGGGTTTCTTGACCCCAGTCCTAGCACACCTGGTTCAGCTCGTCGGTTAATTATCAAGCGCTCCACAAGCTAGGTTAGGTGTGTTAGGGCATAGGAAACTTGAAGCTGCGTGGGTGCTTTGATACGAGCAGCTATTATTTAATGACTCCATTCTGAAAGAAATGGCAGTCGGTGTGTTTACTTCATGCGGTTTGCCTCGTAATTCGGCAAAATGAGCGTCTTCAGCAGCACAACAACAAGAGAAGCTGTTGGTGAACTTGTGCAGTGCCATATTATAAAAGGGAATTCTGTTCCATGCAGGCAAGCTGATTCACTTCTAATAAAGGAATGCACTCTTTCTCTCTCTCTCGCTCTCTCTCTCTCTCTCTCTCTCTCTCTCTCTCGCTCTCTCTCTCTCTCTCTCTCTCTCTCTCTCTCTCTCTCTCTCTCTCTCTCTCGCTGTTTGTCCCCTCCCTGCCCCCATCTCTCACTCATTTACAGAGACCTCTAACCAGCTTGTCTGATGTGGCTGTAGTAATCCTTGTGACAATAATGAATACACATATTAATCATCCAGGTGTGTGTCTGCGGCTTGTGTGTGTGTGTGTGTGTGTGTGTGTGTGTGTGTGTGTGTGTGTGAGAAATATGGATGGGGGGTGGTTGAAAATAATGATCCCCTCCGTTCTAAGTGTTAAGATGGTGGTGATGGTGGTGGTGGTGGTGGTGGTGAGGGGGGGGGGGGTTCAACCCCTGCCACAAGGGCGCGCGCCACTGCAGGATCCCGGTTCACGCGCCGTCGGCCCGGATGTTCCTGGGATGTTATGCGTTGGTGGGACCAGCGGCTCGACTCCCTCTCAACACTCACCTGCACAAGATAAAAGCGTTAAGTTGGCAGTGTGAAGAATAACAGCGGCTGCGCTCATGTTCCATGACTCCAGGCTGTGCCTTTCTCCTGCTTCCACTTTTCCTTTTTTTAAGGAACTATCTTGCATAGGACTGTATTTTGGAATGTTTGGAATTTGGTTCTACTGTAAATTTCCATTTGCATTTCAGAATATTTATTGCGTAAAACCTTTGCTTTTATCATCTTTGTGCGTGCCGTTTGACAGAATAAAAACACACATCCACTGCACGAACTGTGCAGATCTACGTACATTTCATATGTATTCAGCGCCACATATATCATTTCTGCCTAATCTTGCTTTTAACCCTGATAAACAACTCGTGCGTCGCTCCTGCTAATTAGTTTACCCAAGTGCAATAATATACAAAATATGCGCTATCGATATATCGGCTGTGAAGGAATCCAGGAGCACACACCTACGCACTAGCAGGAGAGGCGTATGCTGCTTGAAAACCCACCGATTGCTAGGAATCATTTTCATTGGCTCTGACACCAAAGAGTCCAAAAACTATAGCCCGAGGCATAGTACTAAATTTAACCATTACGACTGGCTGTCAACAAGCCCATGCCTGCTATGATGCTGTGCTGAGAATGAACGCTTCGTCTTGCTCGCGCTAAGGGGCGGGCGGGGAGCGCATCACACTCTCCCGCTGCATGGGCTGCTAAAAACACACCGCGCCTCATTCATGATTAATGGATCTAAGCTCCGGGCAGCATTCACGGAGGGCGTGCTGCGCAGGCTCCGTGGAGACGCTCGGACCGCGAGGAGGCGAGTTGCGGGTGCCGAGGCTAGTCGGGCTGGAAAGCTCCGCTTTGGCGCCGCCCGCCCCGGGCTGCCCCAGGGTTCAGCTGGCCTCTCCTCACGGATAGCCTCTGGCTTTCTCTGCTCCACGCATTCGCGTCTCCAGTTTGACAAATACGCAGCTTTCAGGTCCGTTCAATATGGGCCAAAAAGCATAACATTATTTCCATTTTGTTAATGCTTTATGGAACTCTATGACATGGATGTTTGTTGTGCTGGAACAAAAGAGCAGACACAAGAGAGTTGGTTGTAAAAGAGGATATATTTATTTATTGGGGGGGGGGGGGGGGGCGTCCTCGACTCCACAGAAACAAAGTTCATACATACTGTTGTGACCTTCTGAATATGTAACTTTCACAGACTGCTAGATGGGAAAAGACTGGTGTAGCACATGCCATGTAGCGCTGAATGCGAGTTATCTTGTTAGAATCACAAGTTGGAATCGATGCTGTGCCATTTTAGGGTTGAAGTGGGGCAGGTGGTTGGATGACAAAAGGCAAAAATCCATCTAGGCAGAGATGCCTGCTCTACTGTTTGTGCTTCTCCAATTTTAATATTCCGCTGATGTTTTTCGAATACTTATGCGTTTGCTTTGGGTGCGACTGCTTTATCTCAGCTGAAATCCCACAGCTATCGACCTTATGGCTACTAAGTGCACGTCTGTAGTACCCAAAAGTCAAAAAGGGTTTAAGAGGAGTTCTAAGAGGGACGCTTTGAGGTATAATTTTCCTTTCAAACAAGTAGCACGATGCTAAACATGACTTTATAACTCGGTCTCTGTAAAGAGCGAACGTTGACCTACTTTAGCCCCCGACACGGCTGTCTGGCTGTTGTTTTAACCTTGTGGCAAAAGCATTCTTGATGCAGTAGTTAGATAAGAAACCGTTTGATTGGATGTAAAGCCGTTCGCCGATCGCGCTCAGTTACACATAAAGCTCTCGTGTATACGACCTCTAACCTCTTCCTTTTCGTCGTTGCGCGTTTGTTGTGTGTGTGGTCGTAGGGCGACAGGCGCTGGTCGCGCTTGCTGTGTTTTTCCCTCCGCTAAAGCCTGTACTCAGCTGTTCTTAACGCGTTTCAGAGACAATTTCCCGTACGCGCGTGCGGCACGACACAAAATGTCTGTCGCGTAATAAATCACAACGAGCTTCAATTACGAGTACCGGGGGGTTTAGACGGATTACACGCGCAGAATGCATCCAGCGCGCGAGGAACAAAGCCTCAGCGGTGTCGGTAAGTGTTCCCTGCTTCAAACGCGCGGGCACGGTCTTTCAGGGTTGGCCTAGGTTCAAACCCACCGGCAGCCGGAGCGCTCGGGGCGAACGGCCGTGGGTGCGTCGCGGATCAGCCTAATGCACGCGGAGGCTTATTGCATCTGGCCTCGCTCCAGACGACTCCACGTACGTGGCCGTGCGCGCGCTCGAGTGCTTAAGATTCTTAAGGTTCTTAAGTAAAAGAACAAGCGGTCAGTTACTGCAAAGCCCCGATGGCAACCTTCAGCGGCCTCTGAAAGCTGTGAATCGATTCTTGGGTTGGGGGGGGTTTATAAAGGTATTGCAATGTTGCTTCTTGTAATACCTAATACTGTAGTACCTAACCTTGGCCCATAGATGGCAACGTGCTGCATATGGAATTGTTTTGGCAACAGTGGAGAAGCAGTGATGAATGTGGCACAGTCTGAACTTATCATGGTAGAGACTTGACGGGGTCTAAATCCTGATTCTCTGCCTGTGAAAGTGAGCTTTTCTAGTGTTAGGAACTCACTGCCTTGATGTGCCAATCATTCCAGCCCTTTTGAAGCCCATATAAGGGTGTTACAGGCTGTCAAGGAGCAGCACTCTTAAATTCCTGTACTTTGCGGATGACGCAGCATATTAATTCATTTACACTTCACATCATGCAAAAACATCACTCTCCTTGGCAGAAGACACTTTCTCCCACCGTAAGACCTTTATAAGTAAGGAGATTTTGGGAGGATCTTTTGACGTTCTCTGTGCAAAGAGTCAATCTGTTACACATAAATGATTTAGTATCCAGCCTAAGACAGTGACGCGTGAGTGTTTGCCGCAGATGGTGACGGTTTAAGAAACAACAGCGCAGGGAAGAAGAAACACCAGACGCCACCGATTCTGTCAGCCTGGGTGTGCGCGAAAAAGAAAGTGGAGTGAGTGGGAAAGGGGAAAAATGAACAAAGGCAAAAAAAAAGGAAACAGATGCTCCTGTAACGAGCCTGTTGCGGCCAGCTTCGCGGCCCTTGGCGACATTAAGGTCTGAGCAAGTCGCACTATCAGAGGAGCCAGTGGCAGCGATCAGCGGGCTTGTGTATGTGTGCAAAGCTAGATGGTCACTAATGAGCTTTCTTTCCTCGGCCCGGTCCGGGGCCACTCTAATGGCCTGCCCACGATTATCAGCGTGAGGGGCGAACGGCTATGAGTCATGTGCTATTATAGCCGCTGGCGCTGACGGAACACTGGGGCCCAGCAATCGGCCAGTGATTAATCAGGGTGCTTGCGGTTCGTGCGATCCCCGCGTTTGCATTGAGAAACAGGCACGCCGGGAGGTGCGGCACGAGGAGGCGGGGGGGGGTGGTGGTGTACGCAGCGGGGGATGGAGGGTCCCGCGCACGTGCACGGTCGCAACGGGGGGGGGGGGGGGGGAGGGGGGGGGGTGGTAGTTGCATGGTGGTTGCATGGTGACCCAAGCCAGGAGTTAGCGTAGTGTAGATTCCGGGGTGCGGGTAGAGGGAAGGATTTGTCGTACGACATCGGTCTGGAGTATGACAGCCTGCGGAGAGACGAGCAGCCAGGGGAGTCGCTCCGACCCCTGCGGCGTGACAGGACGGTGAACAAAGAGAACTCAATCCATGGCAACTGAGGCTCTGGAAGCCTTAGGTCTCCAAGGTCCCAGACAACCCTCATTAGGTTTTTGTGTTTAACACAAACACAGGTAATAAAATCTCTCATGGAATGTTAAAGCCTTGTCTATACACCCCCCTCCCCCCTTTAAACTGCCTATGGAAGCACATATGTCCGTGCGGGTCTGTCAGCAACCCAGATACTCAAAGGGAGATTGGGAATAATGTTGAAGTGTAGTGGGGAAAATGTGGTGTGTCTGGATTATTTTGCCGGACAGTGCTTGTTAGACTTGTTTTATTGCTTGGCGGTGGTCACTCTGCTCCTTCTGGGCGGTTTGCTCGTCTCATTTGGCTAGTTCCAGTGTTTTATGTTGCTCATATGGGCGCCTCTACAGCCAGTATCCCTTTCCCTATCACCCTGCTCCAACTTCCTGTTTGTTCATTACATGGAAATCGCCCACCCAACACTCCCTTACTGAGAATAGCATAGTCTCCTGCATTACACCGCAATTAGCATACAATTAAGATCAACTCCCCGTGCCTTTTTCCATGGCGACAGGACAGACCTTTTCAAATCTGTGACTGGAACAAGTGTTTGAACCTGCAGCAGGCACTCATAATGAGACTTTAAAGAATAGCAGAACACTTGACAGGTATCCTCCTCTCATAAAACACTTTCACAGATATATATATATATATATAGTTCACATTACACTGACATTAAATGCAGTAGACTAAATGTCATAAATGTTAGAATTGTTGTCACAGACCAGTGCAGCTTTGGTTTCACAGCAAGTTCAAGTGTGACCAGCGAGTGACTCAACCTTTGGTCACCAGCACACTCATTTACAGGTTCTTTTGTGTGGCCAATTAGGATTCTGTCCCCCACCATTGGACAGAACGCCCTTCCTGTCCCGACACACCTTTGGCTGATGCGGTCTACACCGGTGCTGCACTCCAGCTCCATCTCCTGCCTCTGTGGTGTCTGGACCAGGCCTGGGGGGGGGGGGGTTACTAGGAAGTCTGAGGCATTCCCACAGGCTGGTGTGCCCCACTCACCCCACCGAGCCCTGCCTGTGGGCTCAGTGCCGTGACTGATCCCTTCACCGGCAGATTCCTGAAGCGGTGCTTCCACGCGCTTCCAAGCCCTGCCAGGCATGCGTGCCTTCAGGTCAGAAGGGCCTTGGTGGAGAGGATTGTGTGTGTGTGTGTGTGTGTGTGTGGGGGGGGGGGGGGGGTTGCAGAATAACCCAGTTAAAGGGTGGGTGGTGGGGTGAAGAAAAAGTGCAGAATAACCCAGTTAAAGGGGCAGCGTGTAAGATCTAGCGGCATCTAGAGGTGAGGATGCAGATTGCAGCCGACTGAATCCCCTTTCCCTTTGCAAGCATGCAGTAGAACCTTGTCACGCTTCCCCGCTCTACCATTGCCATCTCCTTGGTGACGGTTTGTTTTAATTTCGGTTTTGTGTTTTCTTCTCCGCCTCTGATTGTACTCAGGTGTTCTATATTGTTTTATGAGTCCTTTGGCGTACATGAGCCATGTGTTTTCTAGTCTTGTTTGCTGGTCATTGTTTAATGTCACAGTGTTTTGTATTTATCTCTTCTCTGGTGCTTCCTGTTTGTTCTGCTTTTGTGTTTCGTTATTCCCCAGGTTTATTGTTTTGTGTTTAGCCTTCGTGTTTCTGTTCGTGTGTTAGTGATGTATTCTGGATTTGTTTCCTTGTCTGATTCTTCTGGCTATTCAACCGTGGACCGTTTAATAGCTAACAATTATGGATTTGCCTGCAATAAACGTGGCTGTACTCAGCATTTGCCTTCTGCCTCCATTTGTGCGCCACCAAACTACTTCCAAGATGATGTCAACCATTGATTTATATTCTTTCTGCGTCTCCCGACTGGTGCTATAGCACCACCAAACAGAAGCTGCCGCTTCAATGCAAAAATGCAGAATACACTCCGCAGAGTACATGTTTGGTTTGTCCATTCTGGGCTACTGTAGAATCTTGGTTGCACAGCATGGTGGGCTGCTTCTGAGCTAATGAAAACACAGTGGTTCCTAGTTACAGATGATTATACTGTACAATAGTGAAAATGTGATTTTGTATACTCTATTCTATTTCTAGTAGTAGATGCCCCTTTACATACTGCACCTTTAAGACTGATCATTATTGCTGGAGCAGGGTGCCAGAGATATACTCTCGGGGGGACGGATTGCCTCGGAGACACTGGTTGTTCCCTCACTGCCTTCCAGCTGCTTTGTACGCAGCTGCCAATACGCGAGCACTTCAAAGCCAAGGTGCTGTTCTGATGATCTCGGGCTGAGCTGGAAAGGTGACATTGGCAACAGCAGTTCAACAGCCCATTGGGCTATAATGCTTTCTTATTTCTGTATCTGTCTCGGTGGTGGTAGGCAGACACCTTGGGCCCTGACGGGATGCACACATAATTTGAATCTCCCACATCGACACCCACAGTCATCTCTCAGAGAAGCATGAATTAGCAGGCCCACTCAACATCTGTTCCGGCATATTTCTGCTCAGGCATGGCAAGCCAAGCTGAACGTGGAGAGAGCCATAAAGCCATACGTGGTACCTTAAAGCTGCGTAAAGCACCTGGCTTTAAACAAACACTCAGCTTTAGGCATTTAACGGGCACTTAGTTATACTTTATAAACACTTCTACATTGGTCTGTCCATTGTCTCCATTCTGGCTTGTCACCCTGTGTCTGCTCAGCACCCGTATAAATCTCTACCTCTCAGTCGTAGTCCTCCTGACCCGCATACACCACTGCCGTCGCTCACCCCCGCTGAAGTGCATTCCAAATGCACTTCAGTGCAGAGCTAGTGAGGTCCCCACACCGCCCGGTGAAGGTAAGCAACAGTCAGAAGCAGGCATGGCGGATCTCCGTTGTGCCCAAATTCCTTTAGTCACTTCATTATAAAGCTCCTACTGACTCCCTTTCCCACCTAATGTTAATTAAATTTTATTGACTACTTGCTGAGTATTAGATTCCAGCCCTACCTTTTGACATTTAAATAACGCTCATAACATCCAGGCAAAGTGTTTGCACTTAAGCAACAAACGTACGGCACAAAGTAATTGCGCTGTCCTGCAGACACTGGTGTTGATGAGGTCGCCCGAGGTCGCTCCGACAATAAGCGGAGCAGAATTTGTTCTGACCGCTTTTCACGATTGCAGACGGCCAGTTCGGAGGAGCCTCGGCCGTGTGAATACACCAGCACTAGGAGGACATTTCCAGTGAACTGACAAAGCGAAATAAATCTGTCTCATAGCTGGTAAATGTGCAGTGTATGAGCTGGAGCCATGTCATGTGAAATCGGTGTGTGTGCAAGCTTGATAGAGTGGCTGGACGTGTGTGTGTGTGTGTGTGTGTGTGTGTGTGGGGTGGATGGTGGTGAATCATGAAATTCCTCTGTGTGTGTGTATATATACACATACACACACACACACACACACACAGGAATTTCATGGTGTGTGTGTGTGTGTGTGTGTTTTCTTTAAGACCTCTAAATTCTCTTTGGGGTATGGAATTACCCGTCTGGTGAGTTGAAACTCAGATGATCTAGCCTACGACAGGAAGTGTGTGAGACCAAGGCAGCCCTGGAGCGCTTCCATCACTGTGTGTGCCCTCGAAATGAAAGCAGACTGCAGGAGAGCTGCAGGAATATTTCACCAGCCCTGCAGATGAGGCCAGAGACACGCAAGGGCCGCGCAGGCTGCTCAGTGCGGGGAGTGTCTCCCCGTTTGGCAACAGGGAGCTGGGCTGAGGAGGAGGGAGAGAGGAACTGAAAAAAGCCCCATCAGGTGGGAGGGGAACTGGGCCAGGAGGCATCAGCACTTGCCACCATGTGGAGCTGCTCCACGGGACATTCTGCTGCCTCAGGGACCGTTGCATGTTGTTAGGGCTGGTGGTTGGTTGGTTGTGGTGGGGGGCGAGTGGAGTGGAGGCGGGGGTGCGGGGTGGCAGAGGCAGGGTCGATCATTCGAGTGGCTAATTGGTTTGCAAAGGCGTAGCTTCGGCGCGTAACTATCCCACAGCCTCCGGCAACCGCACAGGGACTGGCTCATTGCTCAAGAAGTCTAAGGATTAGTAAGCCAATGAGGTGTGGCACAGAGCCCAGATCAGGGTCCACGCTGGAGGGGCTCGCAGCAGGGCGGAGAACACAAGGAGGGAAGGAAATTGTTGTGGAAAATCAGAACAGGGGTAATCGGATACACCATTAAACGTGTGGGACACAGTCTGAGGGCTGTTATAAAGAACATGTTTAGTTAAAATAGTAGTATAACATAATGGTTGGCAATGTAAGACAACTGTGTGAACACACTATAAATATCATATGTACAGGAATGGTACTGTAAATATAAATAGATGTACAGTGGTAATTTTAGTAACGGAGAAGAAAACAAGCACAAGAAAGGAAAAATGACTTAATGATGAGCTGAGTTCTTTGAAGCAAAACAAAACTGCCTGTTGGGTTAAAAAAAAAACAACAACAACAGAACAGCAGAATTTCTAGACTGGATGTATGGGTCCATGAAGTCTGTTTCAAAACATGTACACATACAGTAAGAATGCCTTGAAAATAAAACACACTTGTGCAGGTATCCCATCTGTAGCCATACATTGGAAATTAACATATGAATTTATGTTCATAACAGAAGGTGAGAATACATAGAAAAAGTTTGACATTGTATCTTGTGGCTACAGTTTCCTGCTCCGGTCTCAAACCTTCTTTCATAAACACTGGAAAGGCTTTCTGCTCTCTAAAGCTATATTATTTGTTGATATATGCATTTATTCGTTTGAAAATGGCACATGAATTTTGACTCCTGCACGGCGGCAAATATTTATAGTGGTTTTGCATTACTCATCCTCCAGTTGCGCAACACTAAAAGCGCCACTCCGAAATGTAATTGTTAATGTACAAAAAAATAACATACAAAAAAATTGCCCTGCTGCCAGTCCTCCCGGCTCTGCTTTGTCAGCCGGCGCAACTCCTTTGTGTCCATTTTCTCGGCTGTTTCATCAGAGGCGTTTTTTTCGTTGCGCGGGTCCTCCGAGATCCATTAATGCACAGTGAAGGCTGTCCGTCAGCTGCTCCGTCAGCTTGTCTGACAGGCGAACGGACCTTCTCTCACCAGCACCACGGTTGCTATTACCTGCGATTCCCAGCTGTCTGTTTGAGCCAGAATTTGTTATATATTTGAATACACCACTTCCTTTTCTATTCATGAAATTCTAACGGCTCTGACTCGTTATTTCTGCAAAGCTCCCTTAAAGCTTCGTCCGTGGTTCACTCATCTTATCCTCTTTATCGTGGCTTAAAGCACCTGATTCTCATTTCATTTGTTGTGGCACAATAGTGTGAGTAAATCTCACTCTCGGATGGAGTGGAGTGGGTTCAAAAAACACACTGCTGGGCCATGGGTGTCGGTTTTGGGTAACAGCTTTGGAGTTATGATCTCATCTTTTCACTGGGGAGGGCCTGTTTGATGACTCGGAGCCCAAACAATGCAGATGCTTAGAAATTCAGAGCAGCGTTTCTGTAACCAGGGAATCCAGAGGTGGTTCTTTCAATTACTGGTTAGACCCTTCAGTAATTGAAGGGTCTGTCTTCTGAGACTCTTAGAAAATTAAACTTGAGTGTGCTTTACATTTTGGATTCCACCCCTTGCTAATTTATGGAGTGGCCGAATTACATATTCGTGTGGATCACAGATGAATTATTTAAATTAGAAGTTGAGCAGTCCCAGTAAAGTTTAGAGCCACAAATTCAGCTTTTTTCTTTAGGATCATTAATCTTTAGAGAAAAAGAAAGTATTTTAAAATACTAAAATAACCTTAGTCTTAAGGAAGTCATGACTGCGGTGTAAAAAGCACTACCCAGGTTTCTTTTTGAAACCCATTTCTTAATTTTAAATCTTGTATGTTTGCTGCATGGTCTGCAATTACAGGGGAGCGAGTCCTACATCTTTCGAATGCAATGACTGTATCTTCATAAGTAACCGTTGATGTCTTAAAGCGATATCTCTCTGTGGAAAGTCGGGTAACTCTGTGGATGTTTGTCTCTTATCTTTCTAAAAGATTTACCTGTCCATGTTCGATGAATCCACCAGAGTCTGCCTCAGACCCCCATCACCAACTCCATCACTGACACCGCTTGACATGTGCTGTCTTTGTAGACTTTGAACACAGGAGCAGGGCTTGTAGCTCTAATAGATGGCAGCACTCTTTATACGAGACTGAGCTTCAGGAGTGACAGCTGCTTGGAGAAACAATGGGGCCCTCCCCTGTCCTGTGTTCCTGCACGTACCTTGATGGATTGCACTTTAGTGTGTAGCATGCCTTTCATCCAGCGTTCCAGAGACACTTTGTATTGTGTTTCGGGCTAACTTGCTTCAAAGGCCTGGAAACCTGGAGTGGCAGCCCACACAACTCCGCTGCAGCCATTAGCAGTCCAGTGCTAACACATGCAGCGGGAACACAGGTGTAATTCATCCTGATTTAACCAGGATGATTAAACAGCACTGCTGTTTTGCGATTAAATTAGCTCCAGACAGGATTTTGTTCTGGACCCTAGTGTGTCACTAGCTCCCAGCTATGGAGTTGCTTGTAAAGGCATTTGAATGGATGCAATAAAGTGCCATGGGGGGTATTTGTCATATTTGATTATGGGTCTTTTGTAGTATCTGAGGTGTACTTTGTAAATGTTATCATATACACCCCTCTTGTATGTCATGCATAGAGCTCCTTACAGGGACACAAATAACCTGCAGTGCATGCACCTTATTCAGGCTTCTTTCCCAATCAAGGACCTTAATGGAACCTGGTACGGTAGGAAGAGTTTGTCGTAGGCCATTACAGTGCTTACTTAAGAATTTAAGCTTCAAAGATGGGTCTTTTTATCCCAAAACATGAATGCAGCTTTACTGTTTCCTCAGCTCATTGAGTTCCCTTCTTAAACAGGCCCCAAATCAGTGAAACTGGAATAACAATACCATTATAGCTGACACCACCAAAAACACATAAACAAGGACCTTTAATCATCTTAAGTCCAAACATATTAAAAGATCAAGCCAATGATTAATTTTCCGCTATTAAGAATTAGACGACAACAGGTAAGATACTTCATTACCTTTGATTTTTCAGACTCCTGTCCTCGTTCTGTATGGCTGTCTGTAGAGCACCTGGCCCCGGCTTGCCTGTGCTGTCAGCTAGGAAGCCGTAATGCACAGGAACAGGAGAAGCGAGGCCCAATCGTACTCAACTCTCCAGCCTGATCAGCTGAGACCTGATGGGGTGAAATCGGAGCTCTCCGTGGTGCTGAAAAAAAAAAAAAAAACATTCCCCGTGCCGCATGCCTGGGGTCTGCAGAGAGTCCACTTTGTACTGAGGACTAGCTTATTTTTAGCTTTTGGCAGTGCAGACAATGCCACACTGTCCCTGTTCATTTATTTAGCACTGTTCATGCATGTATGTTGGTTGGTGCCAGGGGTTCAGTTAAGATACAAATTATTAACCGTGTACATGGAAAATTAATAGGTGATTAAGTGAGTGCCAGCATGATTGTCTCACCCAGCGAGCGGCCAGCTTAAGCAGGGTCTTCCGGAGGAGGATGACCTTCTCAGCTCCTCCAAGCAGAGGTTGGCCAACCACCCAGAACCTGGCGGGGGAGAGGGAGCAGAGGCATCACACCGGCGTGGGACCCTCCAAGGATCACCATAAATAAACGAACTCATTAATACTTGACTGCGCGCTCACCTCTGTGACATTTACTGGCCGTCTCGTCCCACAGTCGGGGGTGGCAAAGGACCCTCAAAACAACCCCTAAAAATGAATGAATTAATACACCAGAGCGTACTTACTTCTGTGGTATTTACTGTTCGCCTTAACACACTGTCCACACTGTCAACTGGCAATAATTGTTCATTTACATTGGATTAAAAGGAATCAATACACTCCTTCCTGTGGGCACATGAGCGATCGATAGGGGGATGAGCAGGGGGTTGAGTGGGAGGATGAGGTAGACTCCATATGCAACAGTCCCGGCTGGGAAGGCACAGCGCGCCCCGCCAAGCGAGACTCGTCCATCCTGTTCCAGTCTTGTCCGACTGCACGTCTGTCATCTTGAGGAGGGTGTCGGAGACTTTGGCCCAGTTACCCAAGGCAAGCTGTTGCTTGGACACCAATCGGCATCTCACCCCCCTCTCCACTTGCTTTGTTGTTCATGCTGGCCTCCTGTGCTCCCTATAAAACCTGACTTATTCTTCAACACGGAGGCCTCGATCGAGGAAAGCTAGTCATAAGCTTGATGGAAACATGACCATAAACTCTATCGGGTTGAAGTGGTAGATGGGCGCACACACACACACACACACACACACACACACACTCTGCATGGGATATCTGCAGCAGTCATCCATGCAGGAGTTCTGCTATCTTTGCCTATAGACCAAAAAATAGAGCATTCATGCACTTGGAATTCTTCAAAAGCAAAGAATCCTTGTTCTTCACAACATAGTAGTAACTGGTGCTGTTTGTTTCTGCTTGTGCTAAATGACTGTTTCTGAGTATTTCCCTCAGCAGCTTCAGTATTAGTGTCTGTGGAAGGTATTTCTTGAAAACTGCGCGAAATGGTCTATTTATTATTCATTAGGAAATGTATACACAATTACCACTTTATGAGTTTTACGTATTCCGTATAGTTACATATTCTCGCATTTTGCAATTTTGTAAAAGGTTCACCTGGCTGAGTGAAAAAAAAAAAAAAACGAAACATGAAATGAAATATAACCAGTAAAACCAAAATGAAATCATTTATCTTCCAGCAGAGCTAACAGCAAAAAATCGAGTTTTGTTGTGACTGCTCTCTCATGTTTGATGACTCTCTCCTAATTAACCACACTCTAGTGTTTATCAGTGTACTGGTGTTCATCAGCATACTGGTGTTTATCAGTGTATTAGTGGAAGTTTATTCTATTTTATCACAGTCTGATAAAATAGTTTTTTTAGTCTTGCTGGTAAATGAGCCACATAATTATATTTTCACGCAATAAATTCTTTAGATCAGATAAGAATTAGATCACTTGACCTTGCGTGCACACACACACACACACACACACACACACACACACACGCTAAAAGCAGGAGTTCTTCCATGCATACAAAGCAGACAATTACAAGTCATCTGCAGTCAGTTACTGTGGCTGAATTGGGCAGCAGGACTAAAGGCTGTGACCCGCCATGGGCCTTGCTTGTCTGTCTGCTGCAGCTTTGACACCATCCCAGCAGCACCAAGGCTGGTGTGAACACAGAGGTTTGCTCCAGTGCTGTGTTCTGCTAATCAGATCCCCCCCCGGTTTTACACACTAAACCCTCTTCTTTGAGGATCGCTCAAGAAGGTTGAGAAGGTTTCAGAAGAGTCAAATGGGAATGAGGCCCAGTTTATGCAATGAGTCTAAAAGCCACTCTGAGCCGCCGCAGAGTGTTTGGTTTTCCACCCGCCGCCTTTCTGTATTCAATTCCGCTTTTCTCACCGAATACTCTGCAACACGTAGCATTAATGATGTTGAACGCCGCACTCCGCAGACTCCGTGCACACAAAGGCTTGACTCGTATTTGTTTACTGGCTCATTTCATTACGCATTTCAATATTTTCTTCCTACGAAAGGGAAAGAGAGAGAGAGAAAAAAAAAGCGAGCAGATGTTACTCCCTCTAAAAGCTTCCATGGAGAGAAACCGAGGGACTGGCAGACTAATTGCCATTTGTCGCGAGTCAGCATTTGACTCAGAGTGTTTGTGCAAGTTACAGCCAATCCATTATGTGCCTTCTGAAAGTGTATGTGGTGGTTGGAGGGGAGCTGGGGTGGGGGGTGGGGGGTGAGGTTGCTATCATTACGGGACTCGGTGGGGTTAGCACTCCGGAGCAGTTAACGTTTGCTTGGTTGCATCAGTGTCAGGCGTTCTTTTTCTTTGCTCCCAGGCAGTTTAGTTTTAGCACGGACAGTCTTGATTCACCGCGCACATTCAAGGCCGCTAGTCCGATCTCACCGTTTCGTTTCTCTTGTAGTTTCGTCAACCTCACCACATAAATAATTCGTTCTTCGGTAGTATTTGTTTCCCTATCCATGGGCCCTGAAATAGATTCCTCGGACAACTCCCCCCACCCCACCCTAAATCCTCCTTCGCACTAGAGAGGAATCTAAGGGGCGGGTGGGATTAAGGCCGGAGAAATGGAACGAGGCGTTTCAAGACATCAGTCCTCAGAAATATGGCCTTAATGGAGCTCCATAATTCAAGGTGGCGGATCCCCTGACTGTCCAGCGATATGCTGGGTGGAAAGTAATAGCTTGTCATGGGTGTAATGTACTGTGTAGCTAATAAACTGAAATGTCAGTCTCTAATTAAAAAAAGAACACTGGCGAGGAACACTCCATGGAAAGAGTGCATCAATGTTATTTTACATGTTATATGAGGAGTGGGTGTGAAAATGGGAGACAAATTACGATGGTCATTCCGCGATGACTGATGGGAGTTATTCCCTTATGAGGTCGCACTGTTGCATATATGCAGATAATCTTATATACAGATAATCTGGATTATACAGAGATGAAGAACATGGATGATTAATATTTTAGAAATGCCCAACTGAGGGGTATTTTTTATCCACATATGAGAAAGGCAGTCTTTTGCTCACGTTGCTCATTTGCGCCCCCTGTCGGGTAATGACTCCATTGGGAAACATGGTGATAGATGCTAATTATAATCAGCATCTATTAATTAATGGTATTAATGTATGTAGCGCATTTGTGCCGTCGTGTGAGGGATGTCTTCACGAACGCCTCATCAAGATTTGATGCCCCCCAAAAAAAGCAAATAGTGGCGGCACGGTCGACCGCGCCGCCAGACATCACACGTCGCAGTAAATAAAAGAACAAGGCGTCTGTACGAACGGGGAGTCTCGTGTCTGCCTCAATACTCCCTCCTCCGCCAGCTTCACCGGCACGACGGCAGCCGCGGGGTCTCGGCCGTAGCTCGCTGCCGCTCTCTCCTACAGTGTGAATTTCCACGTCACTCAGTGTACGACAAACAACGTTTAAGTCTCCGCAGGTCACAGGCAACGCACGGCACACTCCGATGGACCGTAAGTAAGGGTTATCAGGCGAGAATATCCCAGAAATTTGAAAGGCCAAATTGTCTGGAGAGAAGGAGGTAATAATGGAAACTGTGTGACAGGTAAATCCCCTCTCAAGGACCAAGTAAACCATTTGTGCTCGGGCGCAACACGCTAAAGCTTTCACCTGCCTGAAAGGCGCTTTTTTTTTTGTCATCCATTTCCTATCGTTCCATCGTGTCCTCCCTACGGAGACTGGCTTGACTTCGTAGGCGCGAGGGTGCGCGAAGAGAAACCGCGTTCAGCCCGTCGACGGAAAGAGGGTCAGTGTTTTCATCCCGGAGCGTTCGCCGCCATCTGAGCGCGGCGTTTCGCCAGGCTGCCGGCTACTTTCCGTTCGGCACTTTCTTCCTATTTTACACCCGTTTCCTGTTTTCCTGTGCCGCGGCCTAATCGACCGAGCTCACGCCCCATTATGAGTGTAAAGATGGAATCTTTCATCTGATCATCTCCCGTTTTCTGCCTTCGGAGAATATGCATCGTGATGGGGCGGTGTGAGCCAGGATATAGCCCGGTAATGATTATCTTGGATTCTGACATTTCCATCGTGCACAGTAAATTGCAGTAAGTGTTTCATTTTAGTCAGGAAAGGCGTCCTCCGGCTATCGGAATTTCAGATCCGGGCTGGAAGATGAAGGCGAGGCCTGGAAGCAGGGCCGTGCCCAGCTCCGCTCATCCACGCCGCACAGCAGTGCTGCCATTCCCCATTACTCAAGTTTCCAGCTGTTGAAGACTAGCGCGTTCACCTTGCTGGCTTTTGTCCCCCCCGACCCGATTGTCTGGACAGGTCGGAGCATATGTGGCGTGGCGTGCGCATGCAGAGGCAAAGACATCTGGCGGGTTGTCTACGCTCCGCTGTATGTCCTCGTCAGGCTGCTTCGGCGTGATATCGATAACTCCACGTGCGTTTAGCCGCGAAAGCCACGGTCAGCGCAGGAGGCGAGCGTGCTTGAACGAGGACGAGCAGATCCAGACCCCCTTTTCGCCTGGTAAGGGACGCACTGTAGGTGAATCCCCGTTTAGTTTTATCATTTTATATTCGACTACTTGCTGCTTACTTGTGATTGGCTTATTCCTCGGGCCCGATGGGCGTTACTCTAGCACTCACGCTCTACCCTGTTCAGCGGGGATCAAGCCGCTACTGCTGATGGCATGTGGACCTAAGACTGTGTGACTAACATCACTGATGGCCTGTCAAAATGGAGGGCTCCTGCAGATGTGGCGTTACCATGGGGATGAGGGTACGGAGCAGTAGGCTTGGCTGAGGCGCCGCGAGCCCCCCCCTTCTTTTGCATGCACCAGACTGCACCAGGAGATGAAATGTCGGGAGGGGGGCACTTGTGGGTGGGCTTGTGTTGGTTAGAGGGTGGGGCAGGGGTGGTTAGACTAGACTAGCTTGCGAACTTCGACCCAAACGCTAATTCTTCTGATTTATTTTTCTATCTTATTATAATAGCTTCATTAGAGACAGCTGTAGTAACGATCTAGCAGTAGTTACTAAATTGAGATTTTACGTCTCACAGGCTGTCTGATGTATGTGTGGTGTGTGATAACAATAAAACAAAGTTAGTATGATTGTTTGAGCCAGGCACAAAACACTTCTCAACGGTTTTTTCCACTACTGACAAAGGAAGTATAGTGTGTTTATTAAAAGAAACAAACAAACAAAGACACACATAAGAAGGCAGGTATGTGTGTGTGTGTGTGTGTGTGTGAGAGAGTGGTGTGCTGGGATTCACTCTGCTCCAAACATTACACTCTAATGTGTTTTCTTCCAACCGTAACTCTATACATCTTCTTCTGTTCTCTCACTATCTGTCCCCTCTCTCCTTACAGATGTAAAAACACAAGGTGCATATATTATATGTGCACATGTGCTCCATGTTCTCAGAGACACTCCACACACACTTCTGTCTTGGTTAATCCATGGAGCTTTGAGCTCGAGCGTTTATAGGAAAGGTTTTGCCGGCGCGTTGCACTGACTGATTAACGGGATTAGTGTGATTAGGAGAAGATTGCCAACGTTTATTTTCTGCGACAATGAAAATCTTTGCTTAGATATGTTGTGTGTGTGTGTGTGTGTGTGTGTGTGTGTGTGTGTGTGTGTGTGTGTGTGTGTGTGTGGTGGGGGGGGTTCATTTAGTCGTTGGTTTCTTTCAGCTCTCTACTCTGAACACCCAGTGATTGTGTCTCCTCTACACTCACTCACCACCCACTTTATTAGAAACACTTAACTCACAACCTCTACCCTCTGAGCACTTTATTAGGAACAACTGTCATATTGGTGCAGTCTAGAGGTGTGTAGTTACGGGCAATTAAAAAAAAAATTACAACAGGACCACCGCTGATTGGATATTTCTTAAGGATGGCCCACCAATCTCAACACAGTGGTAACACTGACATGACTGTGGCATGGTACTGGGAATAGCTGTTGGCATGGTAATGGTAGTACTGGTGGCATGGCATTGGGAGTACTGGTGGCATGGCAATGGTAGTACTGGTGGCATGGTACTGGGAGTACTGGTGGCATGGCAGTGGAAGTACTGGTGGCATGGCAGTGGAAGTACTGGTGGCATGGTACTGGGAGTACTGGTGGCATGGCAGTGGGTATTGCACTTCCCTGACCATATAAGTATTCCAGTGCTGCTGTTTTAGTGGCACTGCTGGGTTGACAGTGGTTTGCCGCCCAAAAATATCCAGCCAACAGCAGCCCTATTGGCAGGAGCTCAGTAGGAGATTTTCTTACACAAACTGTGAGTGGCAACAGATGGGTTGCAGTCTCGAATAATTAAAGGTTTCTGATAACATAGGTGGGAAGTGTGTATTGTAACTGTCTGGATCTGAGAGGCTAAGGCTTTATTTAAAATCAATCAATTTGCCTTGGACCCAGTTCGGCAGTAGATACACTTCTCCCTGGCCACGGTTCCTCAGTACAAATGTGTGTCAACTTCTGCTTGGAATTGAGGAAAGGTTTGGAAATGTCCATATTGCCAGTGTGACAGCACTCTCTCATGAATATTAAAAATGATCTTCTCTGGCAGTAGCCACAAATAGAACTCTGATTGGCTGTGCAAATCATTCTGACTGAGTTGTCAGAAGTGATTTTGCTATGTAGAGACCCTGGCCATAAATAGAAAAAGAAATGGCAGAGAAACACGGGGAAATATCTGCCGCTATTGTTTATGAAAACACTGATTTGCTGTAGACGCATTTGATTGGTGTTGACCAGAAAATTAATTTCTTTCGTATACGTATATGCTTACAGAAACAAAACAAAAACAAACAGAAAAATAAAAGTAAACTAAAAAAAAAAAAAAAACTGCAGATAGAGCCATTGTCAGGTTTTCGTTTCTGAGAAACTTGAAGGAAGAAATTAAAAAAGCAGAACACTAACTTTTCTCATGCTGCATATGTGTGTGTGTATATATATATATATATATTTAACACCATTCAATTGTCTTTCCTTCATCATCTAAAAAGTACATCTAAATATCAACCTTATGAAAGACTACAACCTTATAAAAGTATTCTTTTCAGATAATTGACTTCTGTGTTTTTAATGGCAGTCTGTCTGAAGTGCACACCATTTTAGAAATCATTTCATCTGACACCCTGTTATACATAGACTCTCAGTAAGCATATCTAATTGTAATGCAGGAGGGAGCTATTCAGTCAAATCTGGGCCATAGTTCCCCCTACCAATGAGAGGATTATCTATCCTGCATCACACTCCCGGCCTGCTAATTCCCTGGGATCATGTGTGACGTGAATAATATCGGCCCGGTCGCATGGGACCAGATGAGTGTCCGTGCTCGTCTTCCTCAGTCCCCGGTTGAACCCTGCACTCAGCCGGACTGCAAGATCTTAACACCTTTCTTTACGTCGCAAATGACTTTAGCACAGCCCAGTGTCTTTGCCCGATGCTCGAGCCGAACGTACCGCAAACAATTTCTGTTATCTCTTCGTGGAGGTTTCTTGCCTTGCGTCGTCGCCTGTGGACGTCCGCAAATTTTGGATCAGATAACTTTGTTTGGGAAATGACACAGCCATTCAGGCTTGAAAATTGGTTCATGCCGCTGTACGCAGTTGGGCCTGGAGACAAGCACTTGGACGTGCGTTTTGTTCTTGTGTTGACAGTGGCATTAAGAGTCCCTGTGGTTAGACAGAATTATCGCAACTGTATGGCAAAGACATCTTAAGGTGGCAATCAGGAGAAAGGGCTATTTAGAGATGACCCACGAAATACTGGAGGCTACAGGCAGGAAAAGAAAAGGCTAACAGTGTAACTCAATGCCAAGGGCCGACATATTTAGGTCACATTTCAGTCATTATCAAGCCAATCCCAGGGCAGAGACCACACCCACACCCCCTCCAATCACAGATCCCGATCACCCACACCCCCTCCAATCACAGATCCCGATCACCCACACCCCCTCCAATCACAGATCCCGATCACCCACACCCCCTCCAATCACAGATCCCGATCACCCACACACCCTCCAATCACAGATCCCGATCGCCGCACACCTAACAATCCCTCCTATCACATCCATGCTTACCTTCACCCGAGTACCACACACCTATACTTCATTTCACCCTGCACCACCCGCTTCCCAACACCCCCAGCGCTTTGAGCTTAGTCTTCCCCGCTTCCTGCTCTGCTGCCGGCTCTCTGCTAGACAGCCGGTCTCCCTTTAATGAGTCTATGCCTTGCTTTTGTGCTTTTGCTAATAAACTTTGTTATTTTACTCTCGGCTCACATCTCATTCCTGTTTCTGGATGTCACAGCCGCGTTAGCCGTACTGGATATCTGTCTCATGGGCACATGCATTAAGTTGTGTGAGATGACACATTGTCTGCGTCCTCCCCACATTTTCTCCACCGAACAGCGGTGAACTTCCTGTTGAATCCAACACCCCTGCAAGCACAGTAAAACTAAACTCTGCCATTTTCGGGAACTTGCATTTATTAGATGAGAAAAAGAAGAAAAGATATCGGTGATTCATTTTTGGAATGAATAGACTGCATGAAAGGATAATTAGTACTCGTAACGATTCAATTATGTAATCGTTTAGCAATTCTTGTCAAATTGGCATGTCAGGCTCCACAAGCTTCATCCTTTGTAACTTGTGACATTGTTGCATCACTAAATTATGCAAGTGTGCATTAGCTTACTTGCTCCAAAAACCATGTTCTCTTTTTCTTTGCCCTTAAGAGAGACCTACATTGGTTATTGGTTGTATACCAGTTATTATTCTGTGAAGAAATCCATAGCACTGAACGAAAGAGCCTTTGATTTCAGCAGATTTGTCTGTGCTGCCCGTTATTTAAATATTTCTACAGGAGTGCAGGGAGAAAGTATAGCTGGATAACCGGCGCTCTTCCCCGGCTAACGTGAACAGACTCACTCCCTGAGCAAGCTGTCTCTCCGCTCCTCGGTGCATTAAGTCCACTCCGTAGCGTCAGGCTCCCCCAAGCACCATTAACGTTTATTTCATCATCCCAGTCTGATTTTATAGTTCGAAGGCAGCGTTTCATTTAGTCCAAGGACGCGTGAATTACATATTTATGCAGCCCGGGTCCCACTGTGACTGACTGCACGTCACGGATGACTTTATTAAGGACTTATGAGTGAGAGAACGTTATGCAGATGCAGGCCGGCGAGGTCAACCCAAAAAGGGACTCCGTAAGAAGTATCGGCTACTAAATATAGGAGAGTGAGTAACAACTAATATGACTCCCCCCAAAACACCCCCCAACACCAAGGAATTCTTCTTTGCCTGCTGCTACATTCACAGATCACATCTTAAACCTCTAGAGTCATGAAAAACCTTAGCGTGACCAGCTCAGCATAAGTGCTAAGAAGCTAGGTTAGCATGCCTAAAAGCACCCCCCCCCCCCCCCCCCCCGGATTAGCATGCCGCCGTTATTATTTCCAGCGGGGACCGACGTGTCGGCGCTCGCATTAAGGACGTCCGCGTGGGCGATGCATCACAGAGACACTGGCTTGAAAGCAGAGGTGGCCCAGTTATGTCAGACTTTCGGCGACAACAAAAGCCACAAAGCGTGTAATTAGCCCCGTACACATATGTTCGCCGCAGACGCTGCACACTTTAATGGTGTTTACACAGAGATTTAAGGCGTTTGGCCTGTGAGTTAGCCTGCCGTACTCGCCGGGCTTTGTTAACGGGGCGAGTAAAGTGATGGTTATGTGCCAAGACTGAATGGGTTTATTTTGGTGCCGTTAGACGACTATAGCATTGCTTCTTTTACCATCCACATCACATCCATGGTCAGACTGCAATTATTTGACCTGCTTTCATTTGCTTGGGAAAAACTGTGGTGGAGTTTTGGGAGCGGCAGTTTAAACACAAACCTCTCTACCCCTGAATGGTTTCAAGGGCTTTTGGAAATCCAAAGAATCATTGCAACACAGCAATATTTAAAGAAGTATCAATATTTAAAGAACTAAATGTAAGATGTCTGCAGGTTACATGATCTGTCAAATGAGATGAAATGAAAAATTATAGATTAAATTTTAATGTCGCCCAGAACTAGTTCTTCCCAGAAGGTTGTGCTTGACACCATAACAGTTAGTCTTCAGGGTCAAGCTCAGAATCTCAAAAGTTCTGTTCTGCCTAACTTCTTTTTAAGATTGGTCTATTGATGGTTTTAAGAACTGCCCCACCAACCCATATCTACATGTGCAGATATACTTGCGCACACACACACACACACACACACACACACACACACACACACACACACACACACACACACACACACACACACACCTACCTGCACCTCATCTGTGTTGATAAACTCATTATGCCCTTGTGAGAAGAAAGACTTCCCTCATAAGCGCATAATGAACCTGTAACGCGATTGAAGCAGCAGTGCTCTAAAGGTGCTTTTATCATTCATTAAAGTGCTTTACAAACACTAGCGAGGGTTTGCCTCAAATCTCATCAAGACCTGAATTCCCGATCGAAAGAATCTTCACGCACCTTCAAACAGCAGGCAATCTGTGAGGAGACAATGCAGTCACCTTGTTTCATTACCTCATTACATTCTGTTCAGTATCTGGGGTATTTTGGTTGAACGTGCTATGCGCCCAATAACGATCACTTAGGAGTGGTTGACGGGGGAGGGAAAACCAGGTGAAACCAGGTTAAACCAAGCTAAGGAAGGCTAAACCAGGCTAAGGAAGGCTAAACCAGGCTCAGGAAGGCTAAACCAGGCTAAGTAAGGATAAACCAGGCTCAGGAAGGCTAAACCAGGCTAAGGAAGGCTAAGCCAGGCTAAGGAAGGCTAAACCAGGCTAAGGAAGGCTAAATCAAGCTAAGGAAAGCCAAACCAGGCTAAGAAAGGCTAAACCAGGCTAAGCAAGGCTAAACCAGCAGACCGCATGTGTTCATTTGACTTGCTCTCGTCCTTGTTTGCTAATGGCTGTCCACACCGGCGGTAATGAGCTGTAAAGTGGCGAGGCCAGTGCTAGCACGGCACTGAGCATTGTGGGTATGGTGCGGCAGCTAAAGGTGAGATAACCTCGCACATTTCAACAGGGGACCGACTCTCGAGGCTCGCTAATGGAGTGCTGCTGTTTCCTGGGTCAGTGCTTCACACTCATTATCCTCCTCTGAGTGTAAAAGACACACAAAAAAAAAGAGTAATTAGTCAATTAAATGGATAAATGGGACAACAGCATAAACAGACCTGACTTGAATACGACCAATCACATTCCCGCTTTGAACTCGGCGTTCTTCCCCGCCCCTCTGCAACAAAGACGTGAGTTAATTTTGAACATGGAGGAGGCCGGACGGCCGGACGCGTCGGGAGCGCACCGGCACGCTCGTGGGGACCTTTAGACCGGGCGACTGCTGTCGCTCGGCGGGCGTTGCTGGTCATTAGCGTCCACTTAGGTGGATTAGGATGCGGGAACACGGCAGCCTGTCTTCCACCAGAGTATCGACAACGCATCAGATATCCCCAGTGTAGCACTCCTTCATATTCAGTTCTTGGTCAGCCCAGAGCCCCGAGCACGGTAAACAGAGCTGCCGGCGCGTAGCACTCGCGTGCTGCTGCAGGGGCTTTGTGTTTGCAGGCCTTCTCCGTGAGCCCACCTTCCCACAGCAAAAGGCCTTATCGCCACTAACGTGTCTCTGCTGAACGGCTTTTATGTGTTGCTCGCAACCGCTTCTCGAGCCCTTTTTCCCCTCTCCCACCGCGCGAGGCATGTGGGACGTGCGCAGGTATAGCGGCGGGCAACCTGCATCACTGCTGTATGGCAACGATATTGATTTCCCCTGTTTAAATTTGGAAGTGCACCTTGGGTGCTGTCTGGCAGTGATCAATATTTGACCTTCTAATTCACTATTTAACATTATGCCTGGTTTGAGAGGAGCACTTGACTTGTAGATTCTTTAGGGAGAAGAAGACAGAGAGGGAGAGAGTGCTACGGTACATGTTTGGTTCCACGGTGCTCCCAAACGCTTCTCGTCAACTTTGAAACGAGGCTAAGGAAGCAGGCTGTGGTTCTTTTGGCGGGTTTCATGGTTTTTAAAAATATATATTTTGGCAGTAATTATTTCACGGTGTCCCCTTTAAGGACATTTAACAGCTTGACAGGGAACAGAGCAAAGACCAGCTGAGTTCCAAGCTTTGTCTGCTGGCTGTCTGCTGGCAACGTAGTGCCAACACTTTGGTAAATAGGGCACATGGCAGTAAATAAACAAGACTGTGCGATAAAAACACACTGTCTGTATTTCTGGATGACCATACGTGCGGCCTGCTAGTTTCGTAAACCGTAAAGAGGGATTTGAACTGTAGCTCCTCGCCGCTCTCGTCTTCAAGAATGTCTTCACTGTGGCTCTCTGTGTCCCGCTGAAGGGCAGCAAAGTTGACCGTGCATACACTTGTGATCTACTGTCATCAACCAATTCTCCACCGTTTTTGCTATCCATCCTATGGAAGCAAGAGAACAGACTAATATATTTAATACAAAGAGAGTCCCACTGTGCCACCCATGAAAAACCTGGAAGCATACACAGTAAAATAACCTTTATTGACATTAATACAGCAGCGCTCTTGTGGAATGCCTTGCATCCTGTTTGCAAGCACGAAGACCCCCCACATCCCCCTGCCCCAACAGTGTTGTTACTGTGACCGCAAAGACAGCTCTTTAACTTTTTTTTTAATGCCAGCAACATGCCTTCTCTCCCGTGTTAAAGGTTTAGAATAGGGAAGGAGCCTTTATTTAGTCCAGCGTGCCATATAAGGATGGTGTTCTTGTTAATCTCCGATCTTTTAAGTGGACTGGGGTCATAGGGTTCTTCTGGTAGCCGAGGGAATGTGAAGCCATGCCTCGGTGTCTTCCAGGACCAGGGAGGAATAGTGCTCCGTCGCAGCCGACTGGCCTTCCATTGAATATTTGCATAATCATTTGAAAATAGATCTTTATTTCCTTCCATATGTTTCCATTGGTGTGTTTATTGCATGGATAAATTTCTTTTCCTTACATGCTTTGGCATGATTGCTGCCAATATTTCACTACTGGTTAAAATGGATATGTGCCTTTCTTGTGCAAAACACATGCTGTAACACACACACACACACACACACACACACACACACACACACACACACACACGCACAAAAGGCAAAGGCCCCTTTGATGTTTTTCATGTATGAACTATACTAGACCAAGAAGGTGACTGTGAATTAGTTGTATAGGATACATTGTTCCTCACCATGTTGTTGCGGGTGACATGTTAGGGTTATTGTCATTACGGCTACACTATACTGATCCTTCCCAGACTTCCATTCAAATTGAATTTTTGTTAGTAAAGCTACAAAGGAATTCCATTTTGCCTAAAGGAGACACTGTACATTTCTTTATTTAAATAAAACATACTGTGGCAGGTTTGTAGCCATTTGTTAAGTGAGACACGCTGAAAGCCTCCATCTGCTGCCTGAACACAGGAACAAGGAAATGCATATCTCTTCATCTTCAGCACTTCCCTTCGCAACCCTAACCTGCAGCACCTAAAACGGCTTACAACCACCCAAAGCTCCCTGCTCAAAAACAGACATGGCTTTTTAATGTTCTTGCATGCCGGGTTATTTATTTTTCACACTGCGAGGAGAACGTGCCACCTTTTTGTTCTTTAATTCCCTATTTTGGGAATCACCTGCAATAACCTGCCCCTGATAAATTAATTTCATGCCACCTTCCTTTTGATATTACAAATTATGGAAATGATGTGGAGTCTGGATTTTCTCCTCTGCCTCAAATGGGAAAATCAGTGGAGTGTGGCCCTTCGCCCACCTCGGCGCTTCGGCGGTAGAACGGCACTCGACTTCGCCGAGGTAGTGCGGCGAGGATGAAGAGGAGGCGGGACGCTGGCGGGCCGCGTCGCACGGAGGGCTCTTACGCCGCTCACCTCCTCCCCGTTTCATTCGGGTGTTCTGGAGTAACCGGCGGGATTCGCGCGGCTCCTTTGTGCCGATCGGCCGGGGCTCGTAGCCCTCTTGAGGAAATACGCTCTATTTTACGCTTGCACTTTCAAGTCGCAAATGCATTAAAATTATACCTTCAAGTAGCACCTCGCGGTGAAATTGCATCGCAAATAGCACATAAGGTGACATCCTGGAGTTGCTGCGTGGTTGACGGCTTGACGGCTTACATCGGAAAGGATGTTTTTGCCAATGGTTTTGAAGAGATTTTATTTTATTTTTTAATGTAGACTGTACTGACCTAATCCGACCATTCCCATGTGTTCTCATCAAAGATGATTTATTCAGATATGCTATTTGGGTAAAACCTATAATTACAGTTATATTATTTGTTGCCATGCTCAACGTAATAACTGAGTGCGTTCAAAACATCAAGACTATTCACTCCTGATTATGCTGGCTGACTTGATGTCTGCACACAAAAGTAACCCCCTCGTGTTTATCTGTTATTTCCTTTGGTTTTCACCGTTCGTCTAATATGCAAACACGCACTCACCTTGTGTTGGTTGTGGCATGAACTTCTTTTTCCCCTAATTATTTCTGCTTTCTCCTTCTCTTTCATGGTTTGCCACTGCTGTATCGTGATTTCCCTCATCAAGGTAAGACACTTTCTGTCTTGTGCGCCCCCTGCCTGCATGTTTCTCGCCTACAGCTAAACTGACCTGGGGTTGTTTACGCTACGTTAGCCCTCTATAATGGTTAAGCACTTTCCTCTTCTGTAGTCAACGCTGCAATGCCTGCCAGTCCCAGCGAGCATGCCTGCCTGCTGGCACTTTTTAGCTGCCTAGAAGCTGCTGAATCAGGTAACGACTGAGCCTGACAGGAAGGTGCTGGAGCCTCTACGATCGCTTGGGCGAGTTACTGTGGTTTCTGGCAAACGAGATGCCGAGTTGTGTGGAAAGATTTGCGTGTTGGTGGAGACAGTTCTCGCATGGTGCGCCCCCTGGTGGACCTGTCTAATCCCGTCTATTGTGGCTCTATGAACTAAAATTCATCTGACATCCAACATACGAACGTGAAGAGCAAAACCTGATATGTCACATCTCCCACATCACCCAGAATGTCTGATTTTCACCCAACTAAGGCTGTTTTTAAATCAGGCTGTTTTAAGAACATTATATATGCAATATTCTCATAAATAACATTTTCAGAAAGGTAATGAATTAAATGGCTTATTCATTCTACAAAAGTATGAATAATTTGCTTTAAAAAAAAAAAGGAATTTTTTAAGCAGTCTGAAACTTTAATGGAACCCAGAGGAGAGATCATCCCAGATGAGACCCAGGGACAGGATTTGCTAAAACATGGAAGGTGGGGCTTTTTTGCTCTAAAACCCCAAGCGATGGCAGCTTCACTAAGGACAGGAGTGGCAGGCGCGAGAGCCAGCGAGTGGTGGACCTGGGCCTTCTGCCCTTGGGGGACCGAGCGCGCCGTCAGGCCGCACCATGGAGAATGGACCTGACAACCTCTTTAACATCAGCACCAGTCAATATGGCCACTCTTATCTGTTATTATCTGGACGGCCTGGGCAGCTCGAGACGTGTCCAGGAGAGCCTGATTCATACTGCGGTTTTATCTGTGGCATGGCTGCTGTTTAAGGTCGAGTGGAGGCAAATAAACACGGCAGGTTATCTAAATCGTATTTAAGTTGTGGAGCACAAGCTTAGCTTTAGTGGATAGTCAATGTTGGATTCTGTAGACGAACGGACTGCTAAAGTCACGCAGAGCGACCCACATACTTAGCAGATTGACTCGAGGATCTAATTTTTGGCTGAGTGGTCACTTCAGTGCAGCGTTACTCAAACAGGATTATATTTTAGCGTCAGAGTTTTCCACATTGAATGGTGTAAGCCACAAGCGGACATAAACGCGCGCACGCGCGCGCACACACACACACACACACACACACACACACACATGGTTGAATATAACTTCGGAGATGTGTCTCCCATTGCGCCCTTGACTTGGCAGTCATCAGTTACTGTGGATGCACTGTATTTATGCCTGATTTATTATATCAGGAACGACTCGAACGAATCCCATAATCACGAATCTCTTAGCGTCTGTGCTCCAAAACCGCTCATCATTGCACATCCTCTCCCCGATGGAAGTGCCCACTTTCGGCTGGACCTGAAAGGCAGACTAGCATTCTGTACCCTTGGGCTCCTTGGGAACAACGGAGCCTTGGAATATTCACGGTCTTCACCTCCAGTCCCACAACATTAGAAGTGAGCACGGCCACGGACGATCTCAGAGACAGAGAGAGAGAATGAGAGACAGCGAGTATATATTTAAAGGCTAGCCTGGCGTTCTTTATTTCCATGGTGAACTAATTTCTGTCAAGCAGGTTGGATCAGCCAGCACATAAACCATCACCACTGTCCCTTGACCATAATTATAATATTTTAATTAGATGGGCTAAAATAGCATATGACATATTTATACACACACACACACACACACACACACACACACACACACACCTTAAGTCAGCCATGTCCAAGTTCTGCTCGGGTGACGCTCATTCCTGACCACATGGGACATGTTGCACAATTAGTGCTCACATCTGTATGTTTACTCTCACAATGCGCCTGACAATTGTCCGTGGAAAACACAAAACACATGGACACTGTTGGGCATTAATTAACGTCCCATCTACAACAAATGGATTCAAAGCAAAACACCCGGAAAGGAACAATATGCACTAAAACACGGACGTTTCACAAAGTACCTAGTAAGCATTGTGAAGTTCATAATCAATTACACTTAATCATGAAATTAAATTAAAAGCAATAATTAACTTACGGTGTCTTATCTTTTAATTTGTAAAGTCTTTCTTCAGGAGTGACTGCAGTCCAAACAACAGCAGTTGGGGGTGGGGGGTGGGGTGAGAGAGAGAGTGGAAATATCGGTGGCATTGGTAAGATACAGCAGTGTGCTTCATGAGATTTAGCTGTTTAACATGTTATTGAATTTGGTTTTGGAGATATTTTGTTCTACACTGCACTGCGATTGTTTCTTAGACAGTATTTCAAAACTAGACTACAGAACAGTGGGATTCTGGGATAAATACAAAACATTGTGGTATTTCCAAAAACATGTATAGGAGAACATGTCTGTTCTCTGATACATTTAAGAGATTCGAAATGTTCAAAAATTTGGAAAAAGCTCACAACAACAAGGCAGTTATTCGTAATTAAAATTGTGAAATCAATATATAAATGTTATTTAAAAACAAAATCAAAGGCTCTCATTCAACCCCCAACCTGAACAAGTGCTCGGCCTGCCTGGTTATAAATGAGATGAAATATGTCAGTTGGCCGCTCTTTTGTAGTTGCCTTGAAAGCAAACCTGTAATGTGCGGGAGCTGAAGCTGTGGTAGGTCTGGCGTCCCCGAGGAACCTGGCATTTACGTCCCTCCGCGCATGGACAAAAGAGCCCGTAATTGCTTTTGAGATGACTCTAGCTGCCATCTGTTCCTCGTTAATAAGAGCATTTGTAATGAATCTGTAAGATGGTTTAAAACGACGTGGATATGAGTGTGTGTTTGTGTGTGTGTGTGTGTGTGAGACGTGTTGACGTACCCCGCTGGATGGACCCCCTTTTAAGGGTCCATCCTCTCACCGGTGCTGTTTGCAGGTGTTCTTAAGCGGGGAGGAAGGGTGTGTGTGTGTGTGTGGTTTGGCTCTGAGAATGCCGGATCCCTGCAGGGTGATGGCACTTGGTTCTGCCTCAGATGTGTCTTGTCAGGTGCATCCAGATGTGTCTGAAGTGCGCATGCTGCTCTCCAGCTGGTCGCCGCCACTGCGGCCCGTAAGCGTGGTTGCTAGGCGATGCTCGGCGCGGTGAGGCGGGGGATGGGGGGGGGGTGTCTGAGGCTGTGGTGAACCGCTGACGAGGGGGACCGGGAGCCAGGGCAACAGCCCTCAGCTACGGCTCTCACCCGGGAAAGAGCCCCGCCTCGTCTTCCCGTGTGGTGAAACAGACTGAAAAATGCTTAGCATGTTTCCTTATTGTAGTGATAAGTGTTTTCAAACCTCGTTCCGTCTTCGGTCCAGAACCGGACATGGGAAAAACGGTCCTGTTGGTTTTATACATCAGTGAAATAAACGCAGGCGGCAGCGCGTGTCTCCGAGACGTGGCGGTTAATAAAACAGGGTACTGGAGAGCACAGACGTTAGACGGGCAGGCGGTGGAGGAAGGTGAGACAGAGGGGTGGAGCGGAGGGGAGATGGAGGAGGAGGTGAAGTGAGGGGAGGAGAGAGAGAGATGGAGGGGTAGAGCACCACTTGGTCTGCATTCCAGTCCATGTTCGGTGAGCACTACTGAAGAGAGTGCCGTTCCCCGGGGCGCGTTTGACCCGCTCCGTCCCCCACAGTCCGGCTCTCAGCCGTACCCTCTTTTGATCTTGGCGCTGGATGCGATGGCGGGGTCGGCGATGGCGTAGCTGCGGTCCGAGGAAGAGGAGAGAATGTTCCTCCCAGCGTAAAGGCCGCGACTCCCTGTGAATTCTCTCTTTCTGTTGCCCGTGGTATGACACCTTTGTGCAAAGCTAATGAATGGTGTATGAGAAAAAAAAGAGTCTCCTAGATCCAAACGTGACAGATCCTCAGGTCTCCTGTCTAAGCCGCCTATAACAGAGCGCCAGGCCATGCTATACCAAATAGCCACAGCCCCGAATATGTCCACAAAAATGCAGTTTTCTCTCTGTTTCTCATATGCAAAATGACCTGTCTCACGCTCTCAGAGAGGTAGAGAGAACGAGAACATAAACATGGGAGGGAGATTGAAAGAAGAGGGAGAAAAGGCCAGCCGAATCTCAGCTTGGACGGCACCTGCCCGGGGCGGGCAAAGGGCTCCCAGCACTCAGCCTTGCCCAGTGAGGGGGGTCACGGCAGGACAGACCAGCAACACAGAGATGTGCACGGAGTGCAGGAGCCCCCTGGGGTCAGCTCATAATAGCCTACCTGCCTGACAAATCGACAGCAGGAATGGGCTGGGAGGAGGAATGGAGAGAGAGAGAGAGAGAGAGAGAGAGAGAGAGAGAGAGAGAGAGAGAGAGGAGGGCTGAGATACTGGAGTCATTCAACCAGACAGGAGAAACTGTGAGTCACTTGTTGACAAGTACACACACACACACACACACAGAGGGAGAGGGGGTAAGGTACACCATGGAGAGACTCTCAGGATGCATTATGAAGGGCACGTTTGAGGACTGTGTGTGTGTGTGCGTAGAAGATTATTTTAGATGCGTGGTGCCATAGCAAAACTTCCTGGAATACTAAACACACACTTTATTTTTTCCAACCCCGGGTCTTTGTTCCATGACTGGAGAGCTGCTAATTTCTGAGGGTGTTTCCTGTCTCTGGTTCTCCTGGAGCAGCAACTTTCAACAATTGAAATAAAAATCGTGAGCAAACACTTAATTACATCCCTTTGTAATCATCCCCTTATCGTCTCTGCAGCCTGAACACTTAAATCAATCAATTCGATCTCACTTAAAAAAAAATCCAATTGACAATCTTCTGTTTCTTTAGTACCTTAACACACAAATCTTTTTTTGTTTGTTTTTTGCCCTTCATTTAAATGCATTTTTAACCCCATGCAACAGCCAACGAATACTTGTTGAAAGGAACTGTCTACACATAAATATTTGCTCTGGTTAAGAGATGACCGCGCTGCGTTTGAGCGGCGCTCCGTGCTGTGTGATCATGCTGCAGTGTGCTGGACCTGGAGCTCCAGGGTGTTCCGTTTAATTGCCACCCCATCTGATTCCAAGCTGGTGATGTGAAAGCGCTAAGACTCCGTGTGCAGAAAGGGAAGGACAGATCAGTGGTCGCGTTCAATATTCATTATTTTGGGCTAAATAATCTTTATGGCCATTTGACTATATGAGCCCGCGTTCACCCTTTTGTAAGTTTTACGGCACATTTTATTGACTTTTCAGCACTTTCAGCCCGTGGTGTCTTCCTGGGTAGCACAGATATTGACCAGTCACCCACTCACCTCTGCAAACTTTTTTTCTTTCATGCTCTCCACTACAATTTTCCACGGCTCTCCATCATCGTATATAATTGATCGGGTGAGAAATGTTTAATTCAACACTTTTCCTGTGTACTTCATGTCAGGAGGAGAGAGGCTGCTTCTCCTCTCCTGTGCCCTGATTCCCCCCCCCACACACACACACACACACGCACACACACATTCATCCTCTCATGCTGTGTTATTCTTTTAGCCCCTGTACCCTGGCATTGTTCTCTTGGCTGTGTGTTGGTGCAGGCTGTGATTCGCTGACCGGCCGCCACGGACACTGTGAGTGTATCTGATCTGTTGCTGCTGCCGGTCCGTGTGCCAGAGCACGGGAGCTGTTGTTTATGCCACAGATAGGTGTGTGACCTTGGGCTGACCCTGCTGGAGGGGAGAGAAAGCGGCTCTCACCACCGCGGTGTGTATGCCGTCTTCGAGTCAGCTTGGCCCAATGCACTGTAGATCTGCTCCCTGGTGCCAGCTGGCCACTGACCCACACACACACACATCGGTTGCTTCAGATGTAGGGGCGAAAGGCTCACACACCCGGCCTCACGAATGTGTGTCTTGTGGAACGCCTAGAACGCCATCCAGTTCAGCCATTTGCCAGTTCAGGCTATTCGGTCTTTTGCGGCTCGTAACCATGGATCATTCACATGGACAGACGCAAACACCCCACCCCTACTCCCCATGAAACAGCATCTCATACAAGCTGCTATTATTCCCAAAGGCTTCAGTCTAGGATCCCGTTGCCCAAGGTACTGTGACGGCTCATGCTAATTTGCAGGCACTTTAATTGCTATTCCATGTGTTCCGCAAACCTGACTTGTTTATGCACGGTGGGTCGGAGTTGAACAGCCAACACAAAACACAAATAACATAGTTCTATTGTAATTAACAGGGCTTTGTTTCCTTACTTCAGCGGTAACAACCGAGCATAAGCACGTGGAGGACGGGAGCTTACGTGAGCTAACGGCAAATGTTCACGTGTGATGGGTCATCGTTAGTGTGGGCATGGCGGGGCAGAGGGGCGCACATACATGCTTCCTCTCTACCTTTCCCACAGTGCATTGGTCTTCTCCAAAGGCTGTCAGCAGGCTGCACCCGAGAGAGAGAGAGAGGGTGGGGGGGCGTGCGATGATGAACACACCTCTATACCCTTTAGTCTTTGTGTGTGTTTGTGTGTGTGTGTGTGTGTGTGTGTGTGCACTATGTTTTACTCTTTCTGTGGGGACTGAATGTGCCTACAGTGATGGGAAGACATGACAACACGAGTTTTGCCCAGATTTTTGCAACTTTCACTGGAAACACTAAAAGAGGATTTCTGTAGTATTACAAGTCTGTGTGTATGTGTGCACATGCGTGTGGGATGGGCCTTCACGACCACAGCTTTTATCATATTTCATTATTCATGTTGTTTATGTTGGTGCATTAGTGGATCTCTCTGGCTGTTATAAACACAGCAGTTTGCTTTGCGTCAGGACCACTTCAAGGGAAGCTTGGCTTGGGTTCTTAGGGTTACATGTTAGGGGTAGCTTGTAACCCATGCCTCAGATCAGGTGGAAGAAGAATCTGGTGGAAGGAGCTGAAGAAAAGAAAAGAAAAAAAAACAAAGGGGTGCACAACAGATTGTCACACTAATCTCACTCTCTAGGAAACGTGTCCAGCGTGTGGTTTCGTTTGCGTTTTTTTTTTTTTTTCTTTTCATTTGCTCTCGACCCTAGGGGCAGAGATGGCTTGTTTCAGCGTGTGTATCTTTTGTGATCTGCCATGATTGCAACATCACAACAACAGCAACTACAGCGATAGCAACAGCAGCGATAGCAACTACAGCGATAGCAACTACCGTGCAGCTGCAGTGATAATATGGAAGGAAGGGGGGGGAGTTCTTGTTGCCAGCGTAAGATCCCACGAAAGTAACAATTTGCTTTTAAATGCAAGGAGCCAGATTTTTCATCCAAGTAAGATGTAGCTAGGTACTATGGCTTGGTCACATCCTTACATATCCTGAAAATCTTGGCTTCCTTTCCCCATCATTATCATTACCCTCCAGATGGCTTACTGTTTTACCTGCTTATTTTCTGACAGCTTACTGGCCACGATAACTCATCACGCTAGTTTGCTGTTTGATGACTGCATTTGGGACTCCACGCGACAGTAACGGCAATGCTGATCAGCGTAAACCAAAAATGGATCAATGATTGAGAAGAGGCGATTGATTTGGTGGTAATTGACTGAGAATGGGGATTGATCATTTGGAGATAATTTGGGGAATGATCTGGGGATAACTGGCTGAGAATGGGGGGAGGGGGGTTAATCTGGGCATAATTGGTTGCAAACCCTCCATTGTACCACTCACTACAAACCGCCTCTGAAAACAACATCAGTACAAGGACTGTGCATTGGGAAACTGCTTTATGCAATGGGTTTCCATGGATTAGATTAGATTTCCATAGATTACTATGCGCGGTGTGGAGCATGGGCTGGAGTGATCTCCAGCACACTGCTACTGCACTCCACAGCATCGGAAACATCTCCTCTGGAGTGGTGACTCACACTTGACTGTCTGACAGCCTGATGGACGAATCCGAGTTTGGCAGATTCCTCCCAGACTACATAGTGCCAGCGGTAAAGTTTGGTGAAGGAGGGCTAATGGTCTGAGGCTGGTTGTCAGGACTTGCACTAGGCCTCTTAGTTCCAGTGAAGGGTAGTGTTAATGCAACAGTATTAAAAGGTATTTTGGACAGTTTTATGCTTCCAGCTTCATGGCAACGGTTTGGTGAAGACCCTTTCCTGGTCCAGCATGTCTGTGTGTGGCTGTGTGCAAAGCGAGGCTTATAAAAACATGGCTTGTTGAGTTTGGTGTGGAGGAACTCCACTGGCCTGCACAGAGCCCTGACCTCGACTACACTCAACACTTTTGAGATCACACGGAATGTCAGTTGCAAGCCAGGACTTCTTGTCCAACGTCAGTGACCCCATCAATTCTCTTTTGACTGTACTGGCTCAGATTCCCACAAACACACTCCAATATTTTGTGGAAAGCCATCCCAGGGGAGTGGCGATGCCAACTCTACATGCCAGGAGTTTTGACCTGGGATACCTGCCAAGCTCATATAGGTGCGATGCAGGGCTGGAGTGAAGGGTAAACACACATAAACGCCGTTTACGTACCTTTTAAAATATGCCCGTAAAATGAGTTAAAACGTGTACGCTTACACACCTTTTAAAAGTACTCACCTTTTTGTAGAGTTTATTCACCTATTTTTTTAGTCTTACTCACTTAATAAAATAATGCTAAATAATAGTAGGACTAATAGTAGACTAAATAGTTCTCTTGTTGCAGTGTTGCTCACAAGTTGCAGTGCAGTTCACAAGAGATAATAACAATATGGCTAGTTTTGCTTGTTTGCATTTGATTTGCCGTCTTTTCAGCAGAAGGCAACCACCTGTCTCTTCTATGTCTGGGTGCACAATGGAAGGTAAACTGAAGGTAAACCGAACTAGTTTTTGTAAACCGCTGCATCACTGGGGTTATGGTCAGTTGTCCACTTACCTGTGTATATTTTTTACTGTGCTCCGCCAGGTTGTGTCTGTGTTTACTTAGCTCTCTTCTGAACTGTAGCTTTTCTCGGGGACTCCCCACTCAGGCGTGTTCCTGTTCATGAGCGCGGGTTCACCCGAGGTAACCCTGGGTGCCGGTGGCCTTCACGGCTCTGCCTCATCTGACCTCTGCTCCTGGAAAAGCCTCAAAGAAAATGAGTCAGCACTCCCGTCCAGCCTCCTCCACATCTCGTGCATTACGACCCGTCATTCTTGAGGTCCTTTAAAAAGGAACGAATTGAAGGAAATCGTTCAAAAAGAATATAAATAGCGTAAAAGAATGCAAAGAACTTAACATGCAAGGTTTGAGTGAGTGTCTCTCTCTCTTCAAACTAAATGTCTTTTAATGCATCGACAGTACTGCATAGTGTAGTTTTGTTGGTGTGTTTGGAAGAACGTCTGCTATCCGAGATTGCTCTTAATTTCAGTACTTTTAAACGAATGCTTTAAACCTCGGAGTTTGGGATGTACCAGAGGTACGGCGTCTGACAGAGACTCTGCCTCACGTCCCATCATGCCTCAGCCAAGCCGTTAATAACACTGGATACCTGGAATAGGTGTACTGAGAGCTTAGGTTGAAGCCAAAAGTGTGGTTTGTCTGAGAACTGTGATGAGAAACAGTGACTTAGAGAGAGCCTTGGCTTGCTGATATTAGCCATGTGTCAAGATGACTGAAGTCTCTTAAATTAATTCTGTCCACTGAAGCAGATTTTTCTATTATCTGTAATCTTCCATATGGCCCTTCAGTTTTAAAAACTGATTGCTCTTATAGTGAGGCTTAAAATATTGCAGAGCTCAGTTTAGTCATAAGATAAGCCTGGAGACCTGGGTTCCGCTGTTGTGCCACAGTCTAAATCCAGTTTTAGTTTCATTCAAAAAGGCACCCGTAGCAAGAAAAGGTGTGTAACCCGGGGCGGCAGTATGCAGAGACCAGCGGTCATTTTGACGAGCACAGATGTTTATTTCACGCGACAAATAACATGAAGAACACTCAGCGATAACGCTGCATAAGACCGTAAAGAGTGGACAGAACAACTTAGCGGACAACAGGGTAGCTGAATGCAGCACGCAAGGGTCAGACACCGGCAAGCAATGACCAGCACAAAAGGACTTAATTGTACTTGTTAAAGATGACAAACGAGGGACAGGTGTAGCAAGGGAGGGGTGCAGCCATGTAGACACACACACACACACACACACACACACACACACACACACACATATATATATATACACACACACACACACACACACACACACACACACACACACACATACACACACATACACACATATACACACACACACACATACACACACACATATACACACACACACACACACACACACACATACACACACACACACACACACACATACACACACACACACACACACACACATACACACACACACACATACACACACACACACACACGATGACAAGGAGGAAATGATGCCGTGATGCAGCGAGTGTTCTGTTGACCCGTTGGGTTTCTACGGTAATTGGTAAGCAGCGAACAGCGGTTCACCACTGAACATTATAACCACATCAGACCAGCGACCTGAGAACAGCAAGCAAGTTAAAGTTAAAGTTAAAGTTAAAGTTAAAGCTTCACCGAAGGCCCGTAAATCGGCGCTCAGCAGAAATTTGTAGCAGGAGGCTTCTGTTGTTATTTTAATATCGCATGCATCATGGCCAGAGGCCTGTTAACAGTCGTGTGATGAGGCAGAGAGCGTGATGTTTGTTAAGGAGTCTGTAGGGTGTGTGTGTGTGTGTGTGTGTGTGTGTGTGTGTGTGTGTGTGTGTGTATGTATGTGTGTGTGTGTATGTGTGTGTGTGTATGTGTGTGTGTGTGTGTGTGTGTGTGTGTGTGTGAGTGTGTGTGTGTGTGTGAGTGTGTGTGTGTGTGAGTGTGTGTTTGTGTGAGTGTGTGTTTGTGTAGACACACGGACGCGTGTGCTCGCGTGTGCTCGCGTGCGCTCGCGTGGGCCGAAACCCCTGGTGGGGTGAGATAATCACTCCTGTAATTAATCACACGCACTGCCTGGTCAGTGTGCGGAGATGGGGTTGAGGTGGGGTGTGAGGAGAAGCAGAACGTGCTAGCTCTATTGTATTCAAGTTCCCTCTCTGTGGGATGCTGAGACCAATAGCAGGTTAAGTTGTAAAACACAGGGAGAGTTATGGCTGAAAGACAACAGCGTGGCGGCGTGATATTATAATACGCCCCGCTTAGCAGCCTGCAGAGAACACTGACACCACGCATGGAAATGAATGAAATGAATTACACTTACATGTTGTTTACATTTATAGGGTTTATTTACGAGGTTGTGTTTACTGGTTGTATTTATGCAGCACTCTTTGTGATTGTTTTTTTTAATTAATATTATCAGAGTGCCCAGTCACTCTGTAAGTTCTGACTTGTGCCAGAAAAGTTGCACTTCATGTTAAGAATAGGTGTTGTTTACAAAGAACTTTGTACAATTACTGAACAGATATGCTAATTAGGCCTGAGTATTGAGTGATTTTACTTGTTTTTTGGTACCAAATAGATAGATAGCTTTTTCACTATGCTACTCTGAGTGTAAAGTAAATAAGCCTATACTTAATTATATTAATTAAATATTGAAGTATTTAACAGTGTCATAAACAGCATCCTAAAATTATTCCAAAACATGTAATTCCCAAGTGGTTAAATTTAAATACCTGTGGACAACATATGAAGTCTTACACTTCATTCAAGTGCTATTTGACAACTTTGCAATGTTCAATTTCGGAAGAAGATTACGCTTCATGTGAAGAACCAATGTAAATGTTAAATGAGTAGCTGACATGTAGGATCCTCACAGTAGGGTAGACATTACCTACAGCTAACTTCTGTTACTTCTATGTCCATTTTGCATATCTTAAAGAACACAGAAGTAGCATTACCGTAATGTTCATAACATAATGTTCATCTTACAACAGCTTAACTTTCTAGTTTAACATAAGGTTGGCCATTACATCTTAAAATACTACTGCTGTTACTACTACTGTTACTACTACTACTGTTACTAGTACAATTACTACTACTGTTACTACTACTGCTGTTACTACTCCTGTTCCTACTACTACAATTATTACTACTGTTAGTACTACTGCAATTACTACTAGTATTACTGTTACTACTACTACTGTCACTACTACTAGTACTATTACTACTAGTATTACTGTTACTACTACTACTACTGTTACTACTACTACTAGTACTATTACTACTAGTATTACTGTTACTACTACTACTACTGTCACTACTACTAGTACTATTACTACTAGTATTACTGTTACTACTACTACTGTCACTACTACTAGTACTATTACTACTAGTATTACTGTTACTACTACTACTACTGTTACTACTACTAGTACTATTACTACTAGTATTACTGTTACTACTACTACTGTTACTACTACTAGTACTATTACTACTAGTATTACTGTTACTACTATTACTACTGTCACTAGTACTATTACTACTAGTATTACTGTTACTACTACTACTACTGTCACTACTACTAGTACTATTACTACTAGTATTACTGTTACTACTATTGCTATTACTACTAGTATTACTGTTACTACTACTGCTACTACTACTACTAACAACAACAACGATAATAAATAGCTTAAAAAGTTCAGAACAAGAACATCAACATTATACTAGTTGGAGTCCATTTACCTTACGGAGTAATTCTATTTAAGGAGGAGAAGGTGAAGAGCTTTATGGGATGCTAGCTCTACACATTCTGAATGGAGTCTCCGGTATAGAAAACTGGTACCACGTGCTCAGTCCCTTTGTTTTTTACATTGCTGTCCAGGATTTTCTTGGTACTACAGTGGTTCAGGGGTTATGTACAAAGCTCCCGTCGCACAGACTCCACAGGCTGGCAAGGTTTCATTGAAGGACGCATTAGTTCTGTCCACTCTATACATTTCTTTGGTGGCTGCTTGCAAATTCTAGATTCAGTAAGCTCCCATTGATTATGTACTCTGCTGGTATGCTAAGCTGTTCCCGCATTGTTCACGTTTCAAATGAATGTCATTCATAGATAATGTGGTCTGTTTTTTAAGCGTCACACAATGTAATGGCCTCCGAGGCAATGTTCCGTAGACAGATCGCTCAGATCTTCTTCATGTGGATGACGAAATAGGGCCTGGTTGTGTCAGGAACAAAAGAAAGACCCACAGGACAATTGTCTGTCTCCAAAAGCCGGGCATTAACAAGGGCCTTCGACAACACAGAGCAATTATTTCACTCCTCTCCTTTTGTCAGCCTGTCACGCTGTAATTCGCTGATGATTTGGCCCCGCCCCCTTTTGTTCATTCATCACCCAAACAGGGAAGGCGTTCTGCTGGGAGCGAGGGTGAAACAACGATCCGCGCGCTCCCTCTGCTGCGATGGCACTCCTTTTCAAAGCTCCTCGCGCCTTCCCCGCCAGCTCGTTAGTTCAATTACGTAATTAGCAAGCGAGGCGGCACGTCGGCTCGCGCTGCCTGACGGGCATCACCGCGTCGGTCGGACGCGAGTCACGCCTGTTCGGCCTCTGCAGGTGCAGCCTCCTCACCCAGGAGCTGAAAGCAAGCCCTCTCCGGTTCTTACCTGAACCAGGTGTAAGCGAGCTCATGAAACAATGATGGGAAATGACCCAAACGGTCTCCATGCCAACACTCTGGAAGAGGAAGACCAGAGGGACTCTTTCCCAGGACCCCAGTTGTGTCTTTTATTGATTTATATGATTTTTTTTTTTTTTTGCCACTGCATGTTCCGCAGGCAAAGTAAAGAATACAAAGGGGAAAAAGCTTTAAAAAGAAGGAGGAGAAAAAAAGCCTCTGGTGTTCTGTATAATGGGAAGGCATGGACATTTCTGTATTATGTTAGACAAGTGAAATGAGAGAGAGAGAGAGGGAGAGGGAGAGAGAGAGAGAGAGAGGGAGAGAGAGAGAGAGAGAGAGGGAGAGAGAGAGAGGGAGAGAGAGAGAGGGAGAGAGAGAGGGAGAGAGAGAGGGAGAGAGAGAGAGAGAGAGAGAGAGAGAGAGAGCGCACATCATGGTGATAAACGATGCAGGGGAAGCAAGCCGTGTCTGAGCTTTGAATGGTAATGATGAAAGTCATAAGAGGGAGAATAAAACTGTGGTTTCATGTCACTGCCCTGATTTATGAGGCCTGGAGCACAGGTGGCAGGAATAGTTTGGAGTGGAGGAAATCTCTCTCTAATACAGACACACACACACACACACACACACACAGATTTACACTCAAGGCTTGCATGCAGTCCGGCTTTAGTAGGTTTTCAAATAAAAGTTTATGAGAACAGACTCTCTGTCGTAAGCCTGCAGTCAGCGAGTTGGTATAATCACAAATAATTATTTTATGACCCAGACTGAAAAGCATATATTTCTGTGACATTACTTTGACCATGCAATTGTCCAATAATCCTGACTGGCTACAATCATCACAGCATTTTATTTATTTATACTCATTTTATTTCAATCACTTTCATTCATGTTATGATCACAGTGGACTTAGTCTGCATGGCCAAATATCAACAGTGTCACACTTGTTTCTGTACATATTTGAATTAGCCATTATTATCACGCTTGGACTTGACAGACAGAAGAGATTGTCCGAGATGCAGTGATAATGTAATCATCTTCCTCTGCTATGCTTGATATGGTCTTAAAATAAAATAAAGAAGAAAGAAAATTGCACGTTTGTTTGTGTGTGTGTGTGTGTGTGTGTGTGTGTGCGTGCGTGCGTGCGTGTGTAGGCAGGGAAGCTCAGACCATGACAAACAGCCATCTACTGAGGGGATGTTCACTATACACAGGCAGGCCAAACCAAACTGCTTGAACCCCTCCCAAACTTCGGATCCAACGGCCCCCCTAACATTGCCGCCTGGCTCACAGCAGGAAAGCCCATCAAAGGTGCCACTTCAAAGCAATCAGCCTGTTCTCTTGCCTTGGTCCTTCAGTGGGCATCGTGAGTGCAGGTTACCCAGTTAACATCCCCCCCCCCTCCCCGCAGAGGAGATCGCAGACAGTGACACTCTGCAGGGAGTTTTCTCACTACCTGGGCAATAATGGTTATTCTTCTAATGGATGTTATTATGGTGTGTATCATTTAAGGAAGCCACAATGCTATAGTGGCGTTACACTGATGAAGATAATTGTTAGTTAATTTTACATAATAATAATCAGTAATAATTATCATTACAGGAAATTGGCACTTTCCTTTTGGAATCCATGAATAAAGGGGTTGGGGTTGATGGGTAATGTTAGGCAGTGTTATTTACTGTACTTCCAAATGTAGGATTACTGATATACTTGGCAAATTGGTGTTTTATGACACAGATACACAGTAATAAAAACTGAAGATGGATTTTTATATCTTGTTTTATTTTATACAACAAGCTTATGGCACCCCTCCTAAACCCAACAGCAAATGCACACCTAGTTATCATTTAACCAGTTTCGGTTACTCACATATTGAAGGTACAAGCTAATGCACCTTTATGACTGTTGCTTTTCACAGGTCAGCGATTTCTTTTCAATTGACTGAACATCTAGAAAATACATCAGAGGTATCACTCCCTGTGGCTTTACAACAACGGTGCAATCATGCACAAAGCTGAAATGCAGTTCTGAATGTGGTCTTCGAGGTTTCATTTAGTAGAGAACTTCTACATGTTATGCGGAATGTCATTTCCGTTCAGTCAGCTAGTCTCTCTCTCTCTCTCTCTCTCTCTCTCTCTCTCTCTCTCTCTCTCTCACAAGCGAGTTCCTGACTTTCCCCCCCACGGGGCACCTGGGGGGTATCCTTCCTCTCTTCCACAATGGTGCGCCTCGACAAATCTGAGCACCTGGTCCATCGAGGTTGCCAGATGAGGGGATGAGAAATCCCCCATTCCTTGGCACGACACAAGCAGATATGCTTTTGCTGCTCCTGCTCTGCTGATGCATGGCTTGCTGTCTTCGGGGGTAAATTGGAGCTCCTAACGAGTTTTCTTTCTCTCTCTGTCTCTGTTGGTGTCTGTTAAAATATTATGAGATCGGTGTTAGAAACACGGCGCAAACAATGGGTTTATCCATACCACGACACGGAGCAGTCCTCGAGTCGTTGGCTCCTTTGCCATCTGGCGGCGGTTTATTCTTTTTTCCCTATTTAATGAGTGAAAATCTTTCTAATGGATTCTTTGTAGCACTGAGAAGATCATTTTTATATGATTAATGTATGCTATAAAGCTCTTACCATTTGCTTCATGTGGATTGTATATGACTTGTATGTTTTTATGCCATGTAATTGCATTTACTTTAAGAAGTTGCTAACCCCTTCGGTTGGTGCATTTGCTGTTATACATCTTTTGTCTTTTTAACGTAAATGTCATGGGCCTTAGTTTAAATGCACTGTACAGTTCTTCCAGAAAATGAGGCAAAAAAGCTATTTTAATGGTACCCATTTTTATTATACTTCAGTGCATTCATCCAACTCGGCCCGGAATTTGGTTTCACGCTAATTGTTTTACTTATCAAATTATGCTGAAGAGAGAGTGTGGCATACCATTAGATTCAGCCTCAGTATATCAGACTAATTTACTCTAACCATACAAATAGTCCTGCAGTGGGCGGAGCGGGGAGTTCTGTTGAAAATGCTAAACCCCGGAGGCAAACAAACTTCTTTCGGATGCTCTGCGACGCGACATGACATCAAGTGGACCCATAAGAAAAGGTGAATTTTAACGTAAAAAGTCATATTTCCCCAAGGATAGCCTCGAGGTCCAGCTCCTTCAGGTATTCCCGCACAACCTCCTCCTAATCTAGGAGTCAGGTGTGATGGCAAAGTGGCCGACCGCTTGTATGGATCATTTAATCAACGGCGAAGAATTCCAGAATCCGGGACCAGATTTGGATTCGACATTTGATTTTTCTTGATTTTGTTTCAAAATTCATTCAGACGGACTTGTGGCGGTCCTTTCACATTTAGGGAACCACGTCCGCACAGGGCAGCTGCCTGGATCCTTTTTTTAAATACATTTGTATGGCGATTGCCCTTCAGGCAGTGATACGTTTGTCTTTTGCCAGTCTCCTTAGACTGAAAATGTAGCATGCCATTCCCAACTGGACATGTCTAATTGAATGCTAATTTTTTTATATGCCCAAATCAGTGTGTGTTTGTTGTGGTGAAGGCTGTTGAGATCAAATGCACTGAGGCCATCTGCGTGGTGCCATGTTCGGCTTTAGCCCTGTGCGTGTCTCTCATCGTCCTGACCCCGCATATTAATTAGCTTAAACAGATGCTAATAATCCTCCTATGGTTTCGAACGTGAAGTGGATCAGGCTGGACATTAACAGATGTTCTGGCCCGACTGCCAGGGTTTCTTTGCCAGGGCCAAACCGGCATCTTTCGCCTTTGTGTGACTTGTGAATATGCTCCCACCCTTCTCGCAATTTTGTGTAATTTGGCTGATTACTGGATCCCAGATGTCTGTAAGCGGAGTAAAATTCATTATCCGTAAACTGGAAGGAGCTAGCGTGGGGAAAAATATGCAGGTGGGGAGAGGTGGTGGTTGGGGGTGGATGGGGGTGTGTTTGTGAGGCTGTTTATGCCAGGTATGCTGCTCCAGCCTGTCTTGCCGGGTCTTGCTTGTGGGCTTCCCGGGCTCTGCAATTAACCGCAGGCCTTTCGCTGTCAAGGTGTGTCTGCGAGCACCCCTCTGTTTCAGGGCCCTTCAGAGGCAGGACTGGGTTAATTTCCCTATCTGCCACCGCAGTGCTTTCACTGCGTTATCACGCCCGGGCAGCGCCTCTGGACGCCGCCCAAGCTGGCGCTCTCCCCATGGTGATAACGCCGCAACCCTTCACTTGGGAGAACGTCGAGCAAAGGCACGGTCCACGCAGCGGCTACCACGTTCACCCAGGGACCTCGTGGAGGCGGGCAGGCGGGCAGGCGGGCCGTTCCGGTGGCACCCGCTTCGAGGTTTCCGTACGGACGTTTCTAATATGTCGGCGGACAGCCGTGGCTCAGCTAACAGAAGGAAGATGTTATCTGTCTATTTCAGTAATCATCCAGCAGTAGACCAACATATGTTAATAAGTGCAATGCCAATAAAGTAATACCCCCCCACCCCACCAACCCCCCAGCATGAGAGAAATGGGTCATCAGGCAAATATGATCTTCCTCTCTTGGTTCCATTGATTATTTTAATCTTCTGCTCTGCTATCCTCCACAGGGACAGTGAGTTTCCGCGACCACAGTTCAGGCTTCACTTCTTCTCCTACTTAGTTTGACAGACTTCGATGATGACATGTTTGCAAAGTTAAGCTTCACTGAACTCTGCCCCAAACTCTACTGAATCTGAATTAAGTGGGAAATGCCTACCAGTGCGCTAGAAGGTTGGGAATATTTCTCACAAGGCGATAAATGCTCCGGCTGACATTTCTTTGGCAAATAAAAAAGGGGACAACGTATGCACAGGTGATGAGTTAATCCCTTGCAAACGTTCTTGCGTTATTTCATTCATGAGTGCTTTGAATAAAATATTTATCTTTTGTTCGTTGAGCTTTCTGATCACATAGTATGTATATGGAACTGTTAAACTGTTATCACAGTTGTGCCTGTAGTTTACAATAAAATGATTTTATACTAGGCAAACGTACAAATTTACCAGGTTTAAGCCATTATGACCTTAATGCTCAGACAGTCGCTGAATTCATGAGGTTGTCAAACGTAATTAGAGAAGTTAATACACACAAACAAACAGCAGCTGCGTGAGATGATCAGAATCCGAGTCACCATTTAGAAGCGATGGCTATGTGAAATCACTTATCTTGGCACTGCTTTTTGTTGAAAGCCGTCGATCATTGTTTGGCAACAGAGACATGCAGTGGCCACCTGAATGTGGCATTCCGGTCCCCCCCGGTGTAGCTGCTGGAGGCCAAGCGAGTGGCTGAGCAGTGTTTGTTAGGGACCACACACATCACTCTCTGCATTCGCCATCTGCAGGGACTCAGTGTGTCCAGCTAGAGCTTTCTGTTCAGCCATCAAATACATCGCCCGAGGTTGTAATTGGCACATAAATTTCTACATTTGCAATTTCCAGGACGCGCCAAGAACCCGGCGGGCGCTGCCCGACGTAAAGGGTAAACCTTCGGCCTGCGTGCATCGATCGAGGCATCTGCGAGACTTAAAACTGCGGGGTTTTTTTTTGCGAAACTGGACAGAGAGGGGCGCAGGCAGGACGAGGGTGGTCTAAGGCTCTTTTGACTGGTGTGGCTTGCCGTAGCAAAACCAATACAGCTGGAGTCCATCAGGGTGGCATTTCACAGCACCATGATGACGGTGAGCGTCTGACAACAGACACACCATCAATTACCCCTCACGACACATCGCCCAGGGAGCAGCTATGCCAGAGGTAGAAAATTCCTTCAATCTTCCAGAAGATCGTCCCCATCAGAGATCAGATGTCTGGCATATCAGTGCTTTTACATAATGTCGGTACAGCACAATTTCCATATGGACATTGCCTGATGGATGTACTAAATATAGGACACATTAAGCAGTTGTTTCCATACAGCTGCTTCACTGCCCTCGAAATGTAAACAGAAAACCACAGAACACTTCAAACCAAACGTGTGAAATGTCCTTAAATCTGTCCCATTTAGAACGTCCTGTGTCCCCCTTCTCGTAGTGGTGTAATGTACGTTCTTCTCTGTTCAGCAATTCACACATTCGCCGTTTCTCCCCTTCAGTCATGGCACTAGCAGAATGTTTACCTGTGGAACTAATAACCGGCCTATTTATATCGACCCCAATACTATAGCACGTGAGGTCGAACAGGGACTGCCACCCAAAAGCTCATAGGCAAGATTCCAATCGGCTCTCGGAGAAAGATTCCAATCTCCTCTCCGTTAGGACGCCAGCTGTGGCAGTGATGCGGGAGCAGGGTTAGGAAATGTGGCAGGAGCTAATAGAGCTTTCCGGGCTTGGCTCCCCCTCGGATAAGCTTTAGATTGTGATGTTCGATTCTAGAGATATTTCCCCCTTTTTTCTCCCCTCGTCATGTAAGCATTTGCAAACCCCCCCCAGCCCACTGGAGGCAATGGATCAATGGCACTATGGCACATGTTTTGTTTTGATTATATAATGGGAAGATAGGAACAAAGTCAAAAAAACAAACAATTGCTGCAAAATCTGTTTTGGGAAGGTGGGGTGGTCATTAGCGCTTTAAAGTTTTAGAGATCGTTGCCACGTAGAGCCTTTATTTAAGACGAAGGGGTTTGAGGGCACTTAGAGACGAACTTCCTGACACAACAGCAACCGTACAGCACTGAATTTAGGGCACTTCTGAGACGTACGTGGAGTCCGACATCTCCAAAACCTTTGTTCCCACATCGGAATCGTAGCAATGGGAGCGCCATCTCCATCAGCCAGTCACGACGACGTACGAGGCCTGTGGTACATGTTGCTACACGTGTCGACATACCCAAACGGCGATTGTGCGTCCAAGCTCACTTCCCACAATAAGGTTGGATGTTATGAGTCACTGCGTGCAGCCATTGCACACAGCCTACAATTAAACAGGCTGTCGGGCTGTCAGGATGGCAGTACTCGGGCGGCTGGTAATCATATCCATCCGCAGCCCCGAATTACTATAGTCTCAGTTATCAGGGGCATTATTCCACAACCCGCTGTAATCGCTGTGGGTTTTTCCAGCATGCGTGTTTGCCCCGGCTGGTGGAACTTTTGAGTTGTTGGATGAGGACGTCTCCACAGAGAATTTGCCAAAGTCATCTTAAGTCACGGACGGAATTTGCCAAAGTCGGCTATCGGCGTGCTCCCTTAGGTAACTGCCTTTACTATTCCAGAGATGCTCCAGATTTGTGCAAAGGTTGAATTGCAATATATGAGGTTCACATTAAAGCCTGCTATGGCTAATTATCATTCCCCACATGATGACAGAGATCTAATATGTATGTATCATTTTCTATAAGCCGCGTGAGGTTTGCACTGTGCACCCAACAGATATCAAGGTAAAATTGGTCTCAGAGAAAGTAAGAGAGAGAGAGGCCTCGAGACACAGATCAGAAAAGCATTTTTCCATGACTCGTGCATATTGATACTGCTTCGTGATTGTGATAGGGGGCAAAGGCTCATTTCAAATTGCTTTTCCCTTCTGTCCTTCCTCCCCTCTTCATCTTTCTATCGCTCCTCTTCCTCCCAGTCTTTGCCTGAGTTGCTAAAGATGGTTCTGACTGCTGGATAGCTTTTAATGCTTCAGGAAATCAGATTTCTGTATCCTGTTACCTCTCATCACATAAAGTATCACCACACTTCTCTGCCCTATCCATTAAATAGTAAAATAATGTTTGCCGAGTTTTAACTGTTACCCATTTGATTTTGAACAACAGCAATAATAATAATAACAATAATAACACCAAGGATGAATTCAATGTGCACGAGAGAAGGAATGTTTAAAAATCTGCAGTAAAAGCTCGCCATGTAATCAAGGACGGCCCAGATAGGAGGACGAAAAAACCTCTCCAACATCTCGTGAAATATTAGGCAGTATTTTGTTTAGGTTTCTTGGCATCACTGACAGGAAGTACACAATATTTGAATAAAATTTCCATGTAAGTGGCATTTGCCGGGGCTGATGGAGAAAGAGAGGAAGACTTTAAGTGTTCTTGTCTGCTGACAAGAACATACACTTTAGCGTGGCTTTCGAACACAAAGAGGGGTCCATTTTGTCGGCTAAGGAGTGTACAAGTACTGAAGGGCTGGGTGCTGATAAACCTCACACCCACATCGAGCGTTTCACTCCGCACACTTCTGCTGTGGATTTGCAGTGGGTGAAAGGGCTATATCATCTCACAGGCAGAGAACATACTGCTGACGATTTTCATAATTGATGTGCCATTCATTGATGGATGACACAAATCCCGTCTAGCCAAATTACAGTTTTGAGGCTTAAATGTTTAATTAGCCTTATTAACTAAATTGTTACCTCAATGACCATCACAGAGAGGATCACACACCCCCAAAAAACCAAACTGTGTTAATAATCTGCGTTCTTTTTACAGTCTAAGGAAAAGTTACTAGCATTGTTTGCAGTCAGAATGACGAAGTAGAACTCGCCAATCAACTGCTTGATGGCCTTATCAATACATAAAAGAAAATGCAACACAAAGACAAAGAGCTAATGAAGGTGGTTTGAAATGAAAGTTTTAATGTTGCTTTAGTCTCCGCGTGGTTAATGAACACAGTTCAGAGAGAACCGACGCTCCTGACATCCAAAATATAGGAACCTGCAGAAAAATGTCCCATTACCAACTTGAAATGCTTTTTCCCCCATGTAGGGTGATGACAGTGATTTATTCAGACAATGCTGAACCCGAATCCAATTACGCTCATGCAGTACCTAACCAACATTCACCTAGAGAACAGAAACTTGGAGGCAAGTTAAAAACTGGATGCCGTAAAAAAAAAAAAAGTCCTGGTTTGAGAGTGTGTGTGAATGGATGGCGCTCTGTACTGCGTGTTGTCCTCTCTCCACTTCCTATGCCCGACGCGGTCTCCCAGGGGCCTGTGGCTTCCTGTTGAGACTACGTGTGTACAATTGCCTGCCACTTCTCACTGGTGCGTTGACTGGATATAAAAGCATTGTGTAGTGTGTTGATTGACAAAGCATCCTTTGGTTCTGAGGAAGGCACTATATAAGTGTATATAACCTCATTCACTCATTCAGTGGAGAAATGGAGTCAGATATCATTTTGATTGATCAGTGAACAGTCCTATCATGGGTTACGTTATAGGACCCCACAGTTACACTAGTGCAGCTGCAGTTCAGTTTTGTAGTTTTTCGCTGTAGTTCTTCAAAGGTGATTTTGTCGACCAATTATTAAAATGTAATAAATACACACCGCAAATCTAAATAAAGCACAATGTATTAAAAGGAAAAAAAACATAAAAATAAAGCATAGAAAACATAAACAAGCTGGATAATTTGAGGCATTACCAGGGGGATTATGTGATTACTGTAAAATTTAACCGACATTTTTCAGGGGCAAGCAGTGGTCACATCTGCACAAACATTCACACAGGAAGCTGCTATTGCCTCCTGGTCGTCTTTCCTCTGTCTCTCTCTCACTCTTTCTCTCTCTCACTGTTTCTCTCTCACTCTTTTTCCACCCCCTTACTCTCACTTTTGAAGTCCATTTAAAAACATACACACACACACACACACACACACACACACACACACACACACAAGGATTAATGATGTGTGTGTGTACACCGTGCCTCACCAGTTACAGGCGGTCTCAGGGACAGGTATAAATCACAAGGGGCCGGACACAGATGGAGAAGCAAGAATGCTGGAGTAGCTCTCCGTCTCCGCGGAGGACCACCGTGCCCCGGCTTTAGGTGGGCACCGGGGGAAGAGGCAGCGCGCGCGAAGACGAAGGTCGGCCCGGTGTGTCGCGCCTCAGCGGCGGAGGTGATTTGCGTCCGCGGATGGGCTTAGGCGAACAGCCCCGGTAGAGCAGGAGTCATGCCCCCGCGCGCGGGGGATGGGGGGGCGACCATTCACTGCAGGCCGAGGCAGCGAAGATTGGGTCTTCCGGGCCTTTGTTCGGAGGCTTTTGGAGCTTGGACGTTTTTCGCAGATTCATAGACACACGGGGAACATGAGAAAGTAAAAGAAGGGAAGAAGAGCGCAATATAACACGGCAGCCAACGAAGCCTCTCCTGCCTGCGGCCGCTGGCCGAGAGCACGTTTCCCACCCGCTGGTTTGCCGTGCGAGCGTTTCAGTTCAGTTATCAACTCGCATTCCTGTGCCCGACGTCTAATTCAGCTGCCCTCCGCCCCTGCACTCCACCTGCCAGTACATGTGCCCGAAGAGAACAATATGCTCATGTTCACAATAATGGAGCCTATTTGGAACATTAGCATGAGGTTGCGGCCTTACACAACGGTTAAGTGGTCCGCCACGTCCTTTCTGCTATTTTTGGGTCGTGCTGCGTGGCGAGGGACAGCTGGCCTGGCGCGCCACCGCCCTGCGTTGGCATCTCAAAACCGCAGCCAAGGGGGCGGCAAATGTCCCGGTGAGGCAGCCCACTTGCATTTTGCAACATCATAGGGTTTCCCAGCCTCTGACAGAAAGAGACGCCCCCACCCCCCCCACCCCATGACAAAAAAAGATTAGAGGAGAAAGAGAATGAGAGAGAGAGAGAGAGAGAGAGAGAGAATGCAAGCCAGAAGATTCTGCAGTTGTAAATCTGATTCCTGTGTGACACCCAAGTCAAACAAAAGGGGGTTGTTAGAGAATGTGGAAATGTGTCAACCCCTGGTCGCCATGCAGCAGGCTCTGTTGAAGGCGTTTGAAGTGGATTTCACCTCGGGATCGGGGGGTGGGCTCTTTCTGACTGGGCCTCGCTGGCTGATGCTCTGACAGTAGCTGTTGAGAGGACCCACACTGAAACCAGAGCTGGCTCCAACAGTTTTTCATGTTGTCTTCAGGGAGCGCATTTGGACCCTTTTAGTATTTGCCGCATGCGGCTCGACTGTAAATCTTTCGCGTTATTCCCGGTTTCGGGGCTTCAGTCAAAATCTGAAAGCCTGAATCATATCTGAGGGCATTATACCATATCTGTGGGGGGTGGAGCTGTTTATATAGCACTCACGCATCTGAGAAGATTAATGCAGCTGCGGTGTGTAGCCGCAGTTATCATCAACCTCTGCCAGGCTTTGCTCGTCAGCTGCCGTGAGAATAAGATGAATCAATTTACACAGGCGCTGTGACTGCCATCATTAGCGTCTCCTCCAGACTGAAAATACTAATTAAACAGGGTTGTTTTTTTTTTAAATGTAGCAAAAGAAATCTGTGGCCAGTGCAAAGGCATCCAAAATCAAAATGACAGGCCAGCGTTGTGACGTTCAACAAATGTCAGCAAAGCCTTGAAATCTTGGTTCAAGTCAATCTGAAATCTGATTCATTTCGAAAAAGAAGACTGTGGGCACAATCTTAGTTACCTGTTTTGTTCTTTTTTATATTAATTAAATGTTTGTGTAAAGGCATAGAATCAGGAAGCGCACAGTCGCACAAGAATTACTTTTTTACCACCTGTCTGGTTTTGTCCATTACGATGAAATTAGCTGTTGTACAAACTAGCTATAGGATTAAAAGCAAAGTCCATTATGATCACAAACCTCAAAGCTAAGTAAATATGTTAATGTCATAGCATGTAAAGGGAAAAAACCAACAAAGTCCTTACATAGATGTAGCAAGTGTTATGTATAATGGGCACACACACACACACACACACACACACACACACACACACACACACACACACATCACTTTTATAGATATGCACACATCACTAATGTCCCAGCAAGATAACAGGTTTTGAACTAAATATGATTGCATAGATGGTGCAAGAATTGCATCACCCTGCTTGGTCTCATCATGTATAGAACATTCCATCCATTTCTTTCAAAGGAAGTACTCCAGACTCAGCAACCCGTCTCAAGGTTTGTTTCAGTAAGGTTTACTAATCAAGGCCGTAGGGGGGACCAAATCTACCCGAGGGGTAGGGAACTCATGAGATGAACTTTATTATTATTATTGTATGGGGCTAATAATGTATAACCATAATCATATAAACAGAATCTATGCACTGTTATGTGAAGTCTCTGCTCTCCTCTCATCTTCTCCTCCAGCCCTCTCGTCTCCTGTATTCTAATCTCATTTCCAGTCATTTCTTTTCCTCTTCCCTGCTCTCTAGTCATCTCATCTCTCCTTTCTGTTCCTCAGGTCTCTTCTCCTCTCCAGGTCTCTCCTCTCCTCTCCCCGCCTCTCCTCTCCCCTCCTTTCCTCTCCAGGTCTCTCCCCTCCTCTCCTCTCCAGGTCTCTCCTCTCCCCTCCAGGTCCCTCCTCTCAAGGTCTCTCCCCTCCTCTCCAGGTCTCTCCTCTCCAGTTCTCTCCTCTCCTCTCCTCTCCTCTCCTCTCCTCTCCTCTCCAGTTCTCTCCTCTGCTCTCCTCTCCTCTCCTCTCCAGGTCTCTCCTCTCCTCTCCAGGTCTCTCCTCTCCTCTCCTCTCCTCTCCAGTTTTCTCCTCTGCTCTCCTCTCCTCTCCTCTCCTCTCCAGGTCTCTCCTCTCCTCTCCTCTCCTCTCCTCTCCTCTCCTCTCCTCTCCTCTCCAGGTCTCTCCTCTCCTCTCCAGTTCTCTCCTCTCCTCTCCTCTCCTCTCCAGGTCTCTCCTCTCCTCTCCTCTCCTCTCCTCTCCTCTCCTCTCCAGTTCTCTCCTCTCCAGGTCTCTCCTCTCCTCTCCTCTCCTCTCCTCTCCTCTCCTCTCCAGGTCTCTCCTCTCTTCTCCATGTCTTTCTTCCTCTTCTCTGCTACTGTTTTCTCTTCTCCCCATTCATCTCCAGTCATCTCGCTTTATGAATGACTTAGGGGCGGGCGTTAACGTCTTTGGTTTTTTTTCAGAAGATGTTTTTCACGTTCATGGAAAACAAATGTTTCTATCTATTAAAAAAGGTTCCTTGCCGGACTTTCAGCTCCGAGCGAGATAATGATTTGATGTGCGTGTTTAGTGCATGTATCAGAACGCAGCTGTAGCCGGCAAGTCGTTAAGGATCAGACTTTGTACAGTTAATATGACAATTCCAGCTGATTCACAACCTCATTAATCGTTCGCTTCGAGTCGACGAGCCGACCGCGGTCCAGTGAGGAGACTTTAAGCGTGTCCTCCGAGCAGTTCTAA